>NW_026856750.1:0-213904 GCF_026571515.1 Ruditapes philippinarum
AATTTTTTTGGATCATGTTTTTAATATTCCTTTTTTTCAGTTAGGCAAAAAATCAGTTGGACCATATTACTAAAGTGTCTGTTTTCTCCATTTTACAAATCAATACACGAATACGCCCGTTTTATAATGCCGCCTATACATGTCAAACACGTGTAAACAATAAACCGTTAACGTTATATCCGGACGATACCTGATAGTTGACAAAAATAACGGGAACAAAATTCTGAAAAAATAGTAATCAATTGTAGCCAAAGGGGAAAAACTCATGCCGAAAACGTTGCGGCAAATGGCGGATGTCACTCCTTGTCTTTTTTTATAATACCGTAAAATTTGACCAGTTTTAAAAGAGACAGATTGGGTTCAATTGATAACATATTTTTTGAGGCCATATTCTCGGATAATACTTAAAGATATTTAGACGTAGCAGAAACGTTTTTAAAAACCGTTACACGATCGAAAATATGCGCCGCAATCTGCGGTCCCGTTCTCGAGTTCCTATGAGAAAAGTTGTAAATTTTGAGCGATTTCTCATTTTAAAAAAATGTTCACGAAATCTAATTTTAAGAGAACGCCCTGTCTGACCAACATACTGTATGCCACACCCAGGGGTGTTTCAAGTCAAAACATAAACAAAATGAGTAGCCTTTCAGTCAATATCTGTATTTAGAATTACATTAAATGTTCTCCCATTGACATTAGAGGTTATTGTAGACCTGTGCGATAAAAAGTTACAACATCCCGCACCTCTTTAGAATTACACTTATTTATAGAAGGATACACTCTAGATCTATTGAGGGTAATTTGTAGTAGTGATATTATATTTCTTAAGAATAGTATGTTTTATAGGGGAAAGCCTGATGCGTTAAAAGAATTATTGAAAATATTAGTGTTTATGGATCGTGGAATATAAAATGAATTAACAGATGACAAATTTAAAGGCGTAAGAACGACGGATGGTGTTCGTCTAGGTGTACTGTGATGTTTCATCTGTATAGAATATGTAGACGTAGAATGTACCCGAAGAGGTGAAAGAAGATGTGTATTATTCCTATTTAAGTTATTCATAATTTAGTGTAGTATTAAATGATTCCGTGTCCAGTGGGGCACCTATACAAAAGTTACGAGACTAAAGTATCGAAGCCACATTGGACACAGAACCTGTAAAATGGTAAGATTAAAGAAAAGTTGGGTATGAAAATTATCATAAGTTGAAATAAATATAAAATAGATAAAAACAGAATCCCTAAAGAAAGCCCAACACAGCAAAATTGAAAATGTTGCAGGCTCGGTTTGATTGAGCCTGTTGGACTATGAAGACTGGACAAGGAGGGGGACACCCACAATGAACGCCGAACAATCCCTTGAGGATGAAAATATAACAACATTGATTGCATGTACGGGGAGACTTTTTACAGCCGCCACACGGCACAAACAACACGGTTGTGAGCATAAAATATGATAAACAACATCGACAAGGAAAGGCGGCATTCAATGAACGCAGCCCCCAACCGACCCAGCAACAAGCGCTAGCGGCAAGGAGCCTAGGAGGACCCCAAAGAAAAACAGGACAGGGCACAAGGCATAGTACGGGCAGGCAAACCACTACATCAGAAAACATAATAAGTAACTTATAAGGAACTAAAACAAAACAAATAAATGATTTAATATAAGGCCCATAATGTCAAAAGGCACAGGGGAAGGGGACATGAGACACGGGGAAGGGGGGGGGGAATAAAACAAATAAAAACTAGGGACAAAGGGAAGATACTTACCGTAGACGAGAAACAACAAGAGACACGAGCAAAAGTGTCACCAAAACAGTATAAAACAACATAGACATACATCTGAGGAACACAGAGGGGCGCCGCCTTGGAACGGTCAGCAGCATAATAATGACTACTGGGGAGTTTAAACCGGTTAATGGTGCACCAAACCTCGCTCTTAGCCCCACCATGTTCCTATAAACGAGACAGTGTAAATAAAATGAATCCCCGCCAAGTGAAATTCTACAACACCACTTCTCAATGCGTTGTTAACAAGTGCTTTTTCCAGCTACAACGCTTCGAGTACCAGCAAACGGATCTGTAGAATCGTGCCTGAAGTATAGCTGCAATAGTAAAGCAATGCAGTTTTCCGTACCACCATCACGGCGTAGTGTTTTAGGGGCTTTTCATGTTCATTCAATGCGTCTAAAAAGTATCTTGCAATAAGGTGTCAATCGTTATTTTAGTCCGAAACCTCTAACTATATTATTCTACTTAACCCATCTACAGCACCATGGATACAAAATCCATATAGTTCAAGTTTGTCGTAACCGTCCAGATGCCATATAAAACTGGGTTCTTCGGTGTAGTATACGCGCCGGCGTAAGCGATGTGCTTTCCGCATCACAAAAAATAGATAAATACAGAATCCCTAAGGAAAGCCCAAAACGGCAAAATTGAAAATCAAAACCATCTGGATCAAGCGCTCTCATTATTTCAATGACGTCGTCCCTTTTGACGTACATGTGGTAATCCAGCATTAACCTATGCAACATTGTATGGTATTCTATGCATTGTCCACTTGTTTGTATTCCTCCGTTTATAACATCAGACACAGTCTTAAGAGTAGTATATATTCTATTACGCCGTTTTGAATTCAAGCATTTAAAAATTCTCCTTACTGTATTCAATAACATTGCAATGCCATGCCGTGCCATTAAAAGTCCTTCGACTTAATAGATCTGATCTGAAAACCATTCTGAAAGTACCCAGAGTTTTGTTTGTTATAGATGTTGAGGGTAGGTACCTTGGCACGGTAGATTGGGTAAAACCGAACAGTATAATGATGAAGACACATATCAACATCACGGTTTTCATCCTCGTTACCTTTTGTCCAGTAGCTGTGTCTGAAATACAAGTTTATCTTTTATCTAACTCTATACATTCATAGTATATAAAATTGGTATATATTTTAGCTCCGTCTAATAAAGATAATTTTTATAAAGATTGTTAGGTGCGAAAAAAAAAACTTTTAACATTATAACATGCTCTTAGGATATTTTGTTCTAACTGGTCCTATATTTATTTTTGTTCTAAAGTATTCTTTTCTCAATAGTTAAAATATACAACAAAATTAGACATTGCTGCTAACTGCAATTGGTGCTCGATCACAATTATAAGTTGACTCTGTACTTGTGTGTATGAACATAGCACTTGCCATTCTTTATGGAATTGGTCAACACATTCCAAGTACTTAAGAGAAATACTGATTCTGTGTTAGCTCAATAAAATGCTGAATTGCGATACATGTTTTACACTGTGCACAATGCCATTTAAAAACGCAAAACTTGTATCTGCTGTCTACTTGTAAATACAGTTATTTGTGTTTTACTCATGGCAATATTTTGTGATGAAGGCAAAAAAAGTATAAGGACATAATGAAAATATTTAAAACATAGCAGATTGCACAAAACACACAGTCTCTTGTGGAATTAAAGTCTGTGATATATTACCACTATGGGATTATATCAAATAACATTTAATTTCCTTCTTAACACATCCGATCCTCCATGACAAATCTCAATGAAATTATTTAAAACGTTTAAAAAACATACCTGAAACTAACGTTGCTGCTTTCAGCTTCTAGAGCACATGTAACATGGGTAACATCCGGTCCTCCATGACAAATCTCAATGAAATTATTTAAAACGTTTAAAAAACATACCTGAAACTAACGTTGCTGCTTTCAGCTTCTAGAGCACATGTAAAATGGGTAAAAAATTCTAGCCATAATTCATAAAACAACAAGTCATAAATCAAAAGTCGAAAGTCAAAAGCAAAACATCCGTAAGTCGAAACTTAAAAGTGACCCTCCACGGCTTCCATATATATGAGAGTTCCTGTATAAAATAGTTGTGTAGGTCGATCAAAACACAATTGCTTTATAAAATAGAGAAAATAAGGATCCCTAAAGAAAGCCCAACACGACAAAATTGAAATTGTTGCAGGTATATAAAAGCACATATAAAAAGCATATATTAAAGGGTATATAAAAGCATAGGTAAAAGGGTATATAAAAGCATATATAAAAGGGTTTATAAAAGCATATGTAAAAGCACATTTCATCAGATCAAAAAGACATATTACATCCAATAGAATTATAAAAGTTGATCGACATTTTATTCTTTTGACCAAACAATTAAAACACATAATAATCCTGTTCAAGAATTATTGTGTAAGAAATTTTTTGGTCGACAAACCAGAAAAAATACGATAATATCCTGTTCTAAAACTCCTGTGTAAGATATTTGTTTGGGCGACCAAGCAAAAAATATACGGTAAAAATCCTTTATCAGAGTTCCTGTAGAATACATTAGTGTTTGTCAATCGGATCAAAGTTGTTTTATAAAAGCACATTTCATTCAATCACAAAGATATGTTATATCCAATGAAATTGTAAGAAATGACATTTTAATATTTTGACAGAACAAAAATATGATCAAAATTCTTTTTCAGAATTCATGTGTAAGATATTTCACTGTGTTAACGATTATATTAGTAGTTATAAATATTTTTGACAGGTTATATGGCTCTATATAAACGGTTGTTTGTAAATATAACCCGAGCTGTAGACGAGGGTTATATTGCAAACAACCGTTTGTATACGGCCATATAACCTGTCAGAAATATTTATAACGAATTTATAATACAGCAAGCATCATTTTTAGAGTAATAAAGTGATATTTCTTTATAAATCGACAACAGTCGTGTATATAAAACTATATAAACGTCACGATTATCCAATGAAAAGCGACGTTACAAACTTGCAGCATTATAAATGTATTGATTATAAGACACAGAAAAAATTAACAAGCAACAATTCATATGCATTGTTATAGCATTGTTCGAGTGTTTCGTCCGACTTCCAATGACAATTTTTCCCGCGTATTGTCTGTAACAATTTCAGACCTTACATTATTATGCAAATTTGGCTTGTGTTAGGCATTACGAAAGTTACATTACGTAAGTTTGGCATTCATCAGCTCCATTGCCGTAAGTATTGTCTGTATACCTTTTTATATCTTTAGTTCTATGTGCATTAGTTCTGATAGATAATTTTACAATTTCTTCTTCCTTTAAGTAGCGTACATCTCTTGTATATGCCTCAAGATGTTCACTTTCATAGCTTGAACTTGAATTCCGAGGGAGATTTACATTTGAACACTTTACGATATTTTGGAATTAGTGTTGATTTTTGGCATTTGATCGGAATATGTTTTAGAGCTTAGTGCTATGCTTTAATGAGTCCCTCGACTTTCATTACCATGTGTATTTGCTACTACTGGAGATGACCTTCCTTTACTCTTATGTTCACTTTTATGTGTATAAAGTGTGTGTCTGCGCCTATAGTTTTATGCCTCATTTAATCTTAGAGACTTAGTTCCCATGTCTCGCATTTCAACACCATGCGGAGGTGGTATGATTTCTTCTTTCTCTGTTCATTGAAGGGCTATCACAATTATCGTAAACATGTTTATGCGGATTTTGTCCTTGGTCTGTACTTCTCGAAGGTACTTTTGCACTTCCTGATAAGTGCGTTTCCTGTTTGGTAGAGGTTTGAAGACTATAATCATCTTTAGGCTCATAAAATTCGTCTCGTCAAAAAGGTTCAAATCTGATGATTGTATACCGATGATAACTTTTATATTGAGATCCAGACGCTTCACTGCTTTTGCTTATTTCTGGTATTAAGAATCGCTTTTTAATTACCTCTGTTTCAAATCAACGTGATATTAGATTGCATTCTGTTAAGCAAATTGCTGAGTTTGGGTGTATTGATGTGGGGAATCTTCTGCAAATAGTTATAAAATACCATAGATTAGTAATAGCAAACAAAACCACACGTGATGAATGTTCTAAAACAGAAGCGTGCAACATACAATTCTATATACACAGTATATGTTTCAGATTTCATGTTGTAAATCAGATCAGTATGAAAGTTTAAATTTAAATATAAATAATATATGTACATGGTACATGTCAAGATAAAAACGGTTATCTTGCATTGACAATGAAAATTTGGAACACTTCCCATAACGTTAAATGATTGTAAACACACGTATCCAAATAACGATATCGTATCAATTGTACGTATTTATCTAACTGTATTATTCATATGATGTTTATAAAGAAATTATGATTAAGGAAAATAGATTAGATTGAGTAAATTTATTCAATTGTTCATAAACTCCAGTCACGTTGAGCAGACGAATCATTAGTTACGGCGAATGAGATTTAGAACCTTGCTTCATGTTATTATTCACGGTATACCCTCACGTTTTATCAGAGATGGATCCCCAGTTATTGCTAGTCCATTAGCTCATATCATAAACTTATCCCTTATCCAAGGTCAAGTCCCTGATGATCTTAAATCTGCAAGAGTTGTCCCCGTCTATAAAAAGAACGACAAATTGTATGTTGGTTATTACCGGCCTGTGTCCATTTTAAATGTTGTATCTAAAATCCTTGAAAAGGTGGTTTATGACCAGGTTGAAGCTTATTTTAAGGATAAAGATCTGCTGTATAAATTTCAATCAGGTTTCAGGTTTCTGATTCACCTTACAGACTTTATCAGGTATGAAAATGATAAAGGTAATGTTGTTGGTATGGTGCTGCTGGATTTGCAGAAAGCGTTTGACACAGTCGACCATTCCATTCTTTTAATGAAACTGCAAGCATCAGGTCTCAGTATTGACGTCCTAAATTGGTTCAAATCATATTTATCAGATAGACAGCAGCTTGTAGATGTCTCTGGTACTTATTCTTCCAATTCCAAAATAACATGTGGTGTTCCTCAGGGCTCAATCCTCGGACCCCTTCTCTTTTTAATTTATGTAAATGATATGTCAGCTGTGGTCAAAAATAAATTGCTTTTGTATGCTGATGATTCTGGTATCCTTGTATCTGGTAAAAGTTTATCTGTTGTTGAAAAGGCATTGACAGATGATATGGAATTGGTCAGCCAATGGTTAGTGGACAATAAGTTGTCATTGAACTTGGGTAGGTAAAACCGAGTAAATTTATTTGGGTCCAGGCTAAAGCTTAGGTCACAATCTAACCTGCATATAACCTTTTCTGGTACATCCATTGAATCAACTTCATCTATCAAGTATCTTGGGATTACTATAGACCAAAATCTGTCATTTTGCGCCATAGCCGAGTCTGTTCTTAAGAAGGCCAACTCTCGGTTAAAATTTCTTTATCGCAAGAAAGAGTTTCTTACTCAGCATACCAAGAAACTTCTGGTTATGTCTCTTATTCAGTGTCACTATGATTACGCATGCTCTGTTTGGTATAATAGCTTGACACAGTCTTTAAAGAATAAGTTACAAACTTGTCAAAACAAAATAATGAGATTTGTATTTGACTTGGACTCCAGATCCCACATTGACCCATCCCACTTTAAGTCCCTTAACTGGCTACCGGTCCACAAAAGAGTTGAACAGATAATGTTGTGTCATGTTTTTAAGATAAAAAATGGCCTATCTCCGGATTACATGTCTGAACACTTTATTTCACAAGATTCCATTCATAATTATAGTACAAGACTTAGTCAAAAGGGTGGATATTGTCTACCTAAGGTCAAAGGCCAGGGTTCTAAGTCCTTTGCTTTCTCTGGTATTAAATTATGGAATGATTTACCTGTAAAGTTAACGGAGATCAACAGGTTACAAAGTTTTAAGGTTGCTATCAAAAGTCATCTTATGAACAGTATTTAAAATTTTTTTAAACATGATTTTACATATTTCGGCTCAGGATTTTAAATTGTCTGCTATTTATATTATTAAAATTTTAGTAATGTGTTTAAATCCTAGCTGTAAACAGGAGTATCATTAACTCAAGATTTGACTGTGATATACATTTTTATGATTTATTAGTTTTTTTTAAACATGATTATATTTAGGTTTGCCTCTCTATGTCATGTCGCCAATACAAAGGACCACAATGATAATAAGAGCTTTTTTGCCCTTTTTTGTGTTATCCTTGGTTTTGGTGAGCATGTCATAGTTTTACTCGTATGTGATATAGTATTTAATAATGCTCATTATTTTATCCTATGTTATATTGTCAACTATGTATATGCTTCCTTTGCCGAAATAAATCTATCTGTCTACCACGCTAAGTCAATAAAACAACTATGCAGCAAAGAAGGATTTACTTTGTAATGCTTTTTCTTATATGATAGTGTTAATATTTGATCAATATAAACTTAACTCACACTTAACTTGCAACTACAATATATAAGGTTATTTTAAAATCAAATTGAAACTAAGAGTAGATGTTGTAATGTCATTTATGCCAATATGTATATATTTTGGACAGTGTAACGTAAAGTACCTTAATATTTTTACTTATATTATGCAAAAGTTTTTTTTACAAAAAAATGTTGAATCATAAAAAAGTAAAAAAAGGAAAGCAGGTTAAGAGAATACTTTAAGTATTTCAACTATACGACGTGTGAGCTATTGTTACCTTATTTGGTTTTCCACTTTTGGTTTAGGAAAAAGTAATTCATATTTGCAGAATCAAGTCTCTCTTTTAAAAAGAGCACAGGTCTTTGTAAATCTTAAACGGAATTGTTTAAATCGGACCTAACTTATACAGTGGAATTTCATATAGATTTTTTTAGAGAAATTAAAATGACAGATAATGCAACGGGGATTGATGCAGGGCCAAGTCGAGATAATCCCGTAGATGCAGACACCATTACGATTGATTGTGTAAGTTACAATACTGTATAAATATTTTCAATAAAGTTTTTCTTGAAACGTAACGTTTTTTTTCTTGGAGACAGTCAAAAGTAGTGACAATGCTCAATAACTAGTATATATATAAAACATAATTAAATGGTTATCGGTTTTATCATACAGTTTATATTTATGCCTGAAATCGAATACAAGATGGATCAAAATTGCATTACAACTTGATTTGAAAAATAGGGTTACCCTATCACGAATCATTTCGTTTTTAGTTTTCTCTATATAAAAACTTGATTATAAATTTGGCTTTACAACTGTATATTCCACCTTTAACATTAAAAAAATGCGAATGATATAGAATGTTGCATATTAAAAAAAAATTTTGTTTCAAAGTCAGCGGTGTTTCCCCAAAATCATACTATCTGAAAAAAAAAAAATTCATTGTAAACAAATGTAAAAAACTACATTTTTACTGATACTAAAAAAATTCACGGCAAAATAAATTACATTAAATATTTTTACCAGTTTTTTTATTTTAACAGGATGAAAAAAAATACCCCCCGGGTTAGTAATAGCAATCGATTTTGGGGGACATATGGTTGTCTTTATCCCTTTGAAGGGAATCGCATGAAAATGAAAACTGCCTCGAAAGCATCAAGGTTCCAACAACTTGGCCATCAAGCGGATTTTGTACCAGAAAGACACCGTCTTGTATACTACTTAAACCTGACAAAAGCATTGCTGAGTTTGGGTACAAAGCTGATTTTCAATTCAGCAAAAATGAGTCGCTTCCTGAGAGAAAGAGACCAAAAGACTGGAAGGACTGGAATTTCTTTCGCTCTTTCAAGATGCGACTCTACACTGGGGAGGTATGAATATATATCAAGTGATCAATCAAAATAAAAAAATAATTCAGAACATGATGTAACAAATGATAATTTGCGTCATTGTCTTAATTAGATACATTTGTGAGAAAAGTGATCCTACGGAAGCAGTAAAACACAATTGTCCTAAGATTTACTATTTAGCCAATCAGTGCAACACTGTTTGATTGAGTCTGTTCCGTCAAGTAGTACCCATGTTCCAATTTGATAAACTCTTTTATATATCGAATACAAATTGTTCTAAATTGTGACTGCATTAGATATTTAGCTTCCGTTAAGATTTATTTTCTTTGGTAGTTTGCTTTTTTGTTCAGTTGCAGTTTGTGTCCCTTTGTAGGAACTTACAGTCGATACTCCAATGGAAGCCGCAAAAAACAAACATTTACCAGCAGTTGAGGTACTGGCAAAAACAATAGAGTATCTGAAGGCTGAAGCAATTAAAAAACTACGAGCAGACGGTTGTGTTTATTCAGAAAAAGTAACCAAATGGGTTATAACGGCTCCTGCTATTTGGAATGACTCGGCTAAACATGTGATGCAAGAGGCGGCAGAAAAAGTAATTATCTAAGGGCTTGAACATGAATCAGAAGATTAGATATTAAAACTGCTGCATACGTTTTATCTTACTGTATTATTCATACGATATTTATTATAAGTTAAAAATTGATTAGATTCAATGTATTCATTTTAGCTTAAATATAATAGGTTTACTATTTCAACTATTTATAGGGTAGAAAAAAGGAAAAAAATCTCAAGCTTCGAGGAAAGTGCGCTTTTTACTTTCGAAATTCCTCCTGAGAAAATGGGAATTTTGCCAATGGCAATAATGAAAAGGGGAAATACTCAGCTCCTGGGAAACACTGATCTTTTACGGGGCGTTTTTTAATGGTTCATTTTTATCGCATCACTTTTCATTTGAAATGAGCTCTGGATCAATTGGTTATGTGCATAGAATTGTGACATAGCATTGTAGTATCCTGAAACACGTTAAGATGTTCTCTCTTGTTTTTGTTACGTTTTCCAGACATTTTTTATATAAAGTATTTATAGACATGTAATCTTTCTTTCCACATTTTTCCTTTTAAATAGTACACCTTTGTCAATGGTTGCAAGTGTAACACCGTTTTTTTTAAGAATTGTCAATTATTGTATTGTTAGTTTGAAAGATTGACTACTACTGTAATTTGTTGGGGTTTTTTTTTGTCGTGAATATTCTTAATCAAACCGTTTACGTTTTAATTAATGTTAATCCTCATTTGGTCTCCCATTTCAAAAAATCTGGTTTTTTTACTTTTAACTACATCAGGTTGGAATCAGTGTGAGTTTAAGTCAGCTGTGAACGTGCATGATGTGATTGTTTGTTTGTGGGCAAGCATGATTGAATTTCTTTCAGGAAATCCTTTTATACCGATGAAAACAGAAGCAAATACAACGCGTAGCATCTCAGTCGCACCCTTGCACCGAAAACAGCGTTATTAAAGACATTTTTATGGTCTCTACCTGTTTTCTTAACTGCATTATTGCATATGATTCTACTTAGCAACATCATATATAAATTGTAAATATAATAAAAGTGTAAAATGATAAAATGATGTTTTTTCATGTTTAAGGTGACACTGTTGATATAACAACGGTTAAAATAAATGAAGACAAGTCAAGTCAACAGGTTTACAAATCATCCGGATGTCCTTGGGGTGGATCAAAGGTCAATGAAAAATTTGAAATGTTTCTGGTAGAATTGATAGGAGCAGAAACAGTCAGGACATTCTTTGAAAAGCATGTTATTGACTACCACGACATGCAAATGGATTTTGAAGGCAGGAAAAGAGAGGTAAAATGATTATCATATTATTATATTAGATTGGCTGTAAGACTTTTACATTGACATGAAAAATTATTCAAATGTATAAACTGCATATTTGATGATGTTACTTCAAAAGTTTTTTTAGCATAAAAATAATTTTATTACAGTGATTGTAATCTTGATACTTATCTTTATAAAACAAATTAACGAGAACACTGTCATCAAATACTATTTTTATTGCATGAAACAATTGTGATATTTTGTTTTATCTCCTTACATTTCTATTGCTTGTTTTAACAGACGAAAGGGTCAGATGATCAAATACCGTTCAAACTCCCAGATTCACTCCGACAGTTATGGGAACGTGCAGAAGACAAAGAAATCGATGATATACTTGAAGAAAAGGAAGGGTTTGGAGAAATTGAATATATGACAGGCCGGTTATTCTTGGAAGCTAAAATAATCCATAGGTTTTTCCAAGAGACCATCGATGGCTTACTTAAATACATAAATGAAGAGGTTTTTTCAGAGATGTCAAATATTTCAGTAAACTCAATTATCTTGCTTGGTGAATTTGCTGAATCAAATTATGTAATGCAATATGTGAGTGAAAGTCTCCGATCTCTTCATATTCCTGTAGTGAGGCCACAATTACCAGAGTTAGTCGTATTGAATGGTGCTGTTCTGTTCGGTCAGACTGAAAAGATTGTAACGTCAATAATTTTGAGGCATTCTTATGGAATTGCAATGACAACGGAATTTGTTCAAAACAAACACAAGGAGGATGAGAAATATGAATTAGATAATATGATAATGGCAAACAATGTATTCAGAAAGCATGCCACTATCGGGCAAACCGTTCCAATAAATGAATGGACTTCTTCAAAGGAATATTATCCAGAAAATGAGAGGGACAGAAAAACTACTTTTTTCATTTTCACATCGGATTCAGTAGATCCTGTTCATACAACAGAAAAGGGTTGTAAATATATAGGCCAGGTTGGTGTAGATTTCGGATATAACAGTGATTCTACTATGAGGAAGGCAGTGAAAGTGGAGTTCAAATTTGGGGCGACAGAGCTCAAAGTTAGAGCCGTTACTTCGACCTCCAGCAAACAACACGTCAGCTATTTTAATTTACAATGAACCCTATTCCTTACTTGACTTGTTATAATGTTATTATTATTTTAGTGAACATTGAACATAGAGACGGTCTTTTTAACTGAAGAGTTTTAAAATTGAAAAGAGTTAGCATATTATTGTTGTACGTGAATGTTTGTGGTATCTTTGGTACCTTCTATTCGAACTTCTCCTAGTTCGTGTATTCCTACTTGAATACTATTATTCAACCTGAAGATATGGTACTTTTTTCCTAAATTTGTCTTTTGACGTCAAGTCTGTGATATGCAGGCTTCATAAGCTTTGATCCCCATTAAAATTCCATTTGATTTAATTCCGCCAATTAATTTCTCGTTTGGGGAACACGCATTCGTTAACTTCGGGACCATACGCTACTTTACATGGAATGCCACGTCCGTGTCACACTAAAGGTTCCATGATAACCGCCGTATGAACACATCTGCGGATGTTTCTAAATTCAAAGTTTCACCTTTTTCATGTTTAAATGTTGAATTCTGCTTAAGTCGGTAGTAGGGATACCTTGCACTTATCAGCAACGTCCATAAATAGGCTCAACCAAACCAAGCCTGCAGTAGTCTTCAATTGTGTCAGTTCTTTTCTCTCTATTTTTTATATTACAATAGTTTGCATACTGCTTTAATCTGTCAAACTGACATTATCATATCATACATACAATTCATAAACAGCCATTGAAAACATTTTATATGATTAATTGAATCTTGTGTTGCATTTAACTGTTTATATTCAAAATGAACGTAATAAGTCGATTTTGATAATATAAAAAATGTGTATGCAAACCTAAATGTATAGATTCCTACACTGCCATACTTACGTTGTCGAAATCGAACACTATGTATTTGTTAACTATAGAGCTAATTTTAATTGCTTTGTAAAAGAAAGAGCATCGAGATACGTGGCTATCTGCTTAGTACGAGGGGGAGTAGCCCCCCTCCCACAGTATAAATCAAATTGCCGAGTGTTTTTGGTGCACATTATTAATACATGCACTTCCAGTTAATGCACTGTGCATGTGTGTGTAATTACCAAAGGCGACAGTGTGACAGAAAGAAAGTTCTTGACAGTGTGAAACTGAGACAGATATCTGCTCGGCATATATATCAAACGATGAGCATGGATCAGAATGAATAAAGTAGGTGTTTCATGTTTATCCCTGTTTCTCGTATTCTCGGGGTTTCTCGTATTCTCGTGGAATCATTAAAACGGATGGAAGCGACGCTCGCGACTTCCGTCGATATCCGAAAACATGTCTATTTAGCAGAGCATTTCATCTCCATTAAAAAAATAAAAGAAATGCGGCAAAAACCGATAAAAAACAAAAAAAACTGTGGAAATAATCGTAAAATCCAGAAAATTTAATTAAATTTATCAATTTCCCCCCAAAAATCATCAGTTTTCTAGTTTTTTTCCATGTTGCAGAAATCTGTAGCGGGTCTCTGACGCAAGACGCTTCAAATGACGGTCTCACACTACTATTTATACAATACAGCTCAAAATATTTGTTCCACGAATAGATAATATAAAAAAGATATGAACTCCAATTAAAAACCAATAATGAAACATTGTTTGTCCTAAACACATTTCATTTTTGACAACTGCAACGGAAAACAGTAGTATTCATTGTTAAATGCTCATATAACTAATAAGTAACTAATAAATAAACGTAAACTTAATGTATATTAGAGAGATTATGTAAGTAACAACACTATATGGAGTTCAAACTATTTTTGGAACAATCAAAATCATTTGGTACCAAAGAGGCGTCAATATGATCCTTAAAGTTTGATATGGCCTGCCAAGCTGTTATTAAAACACAATAAAATTACAGATTTAGGCCATTTAACACTTAATTAGGTGTGGCACTAATGATTTGAACTGGTATGTAGAATAAAATCATCACATAGCGACCAGCCTTAACAACCAATCAAATTCCACGAGAATACGAGAAAGCACCTGCTTCACATAGAGGGTGAAGGTCAGAAGCAGAAATATCTTTAGTTTTGCTTACAGTTACGATCTTTCTTTCTTTGTATTTTGTTAGTAAGGTATTTCTCTGTGTATCAGGCTAAAAATACTGTAACAAAATGTTTTATAAATATTATGCAACCAAGTTTAGTCCTTAACCCCCCGAGAATACGAGAAAACAGGATACTGTATTATCAATAATAATTTAATTTTGATAAATATGTGTAATATTTTTTTCCTTTTTTTATGTTTTGACGGTTCTTGTTGGTTCTCGACGGTTCTTGTCATCAGCACATACCATTAGAAAAATATCATTGAAATTGTGTTCAGCAGACCGAAGAAAAACAAAATGATTAGAATTTATGTATATGACATTTATAATACTGCACGTTTTTAACGCCGTTTTTCATTGGATAATCGTGACGTTTATATTATTAATTATAAAGATTGTTGACATGTTATATGGCCCTATATAAACGGCTTTTTGTAAAACTAACCCGAGCCGCTAGGCGAGGATTATATAGGCCAACAAACATGTCTAATACAGGAACTCTTATACAGAATGCTTTATCGTTATTTTTTGTTCGGCGACCGAACAAATACCTTACATAAAAAAAATAATAATAATAGCAAACAAACATCACTTGATAAATTATCTATTTTACATTTAAATAATAATAAAATCATATATTGATTGTCTATCTTTAATCAATATTAATTTTTGTGTTTTACCCAGGCAAAATCGACACTTTTATTGATGTTTTGTTCGTTTAATGTTGTTAAGATGAAAGCTGTATATAAAGTACAGAGCACATAGATAAGGAATTCCTTATCAAATAAAGTTATCAATTACATTTGTGTCATGTTTTATAAAGAACGTTTACAGGTGTATTATTTAGCTCATAATACTGTTAGAGCTTGCATTATCAGAACAACCTATCATTTCATAATCGTTATCGAGCCAGTATGGGGTATCTTTTGTTCAGAATAACGATTCAATGGAAATATTTTGTCCTATAAGCAATTATGCCGTTTAATATAATGCCAATTCAGTTTTAGTTTTTATGTGACTTAGAATGGTTAGTAAAAATAAATATCATTGTAATGTAAAATTTGTAACCAACTGACGTTCAAAATTCAATCTAGTATTTTTTTTTCGATTTTGAAAAATCTGAATGAAATCTATAACATCTTGGCCCCTGAAAATGATAACTTTAAAATTGCAAGTTATTATTAGAGTTGTATCATTAGAAAACGAATTGCCGACACAATCCTTTATTTCATGTTGCATTTTACAGTTAGTTGTAAGACTGTTTGAACTAACTTCAAAGTATTTGAACATATAAAGTGCGACGATTTGTATATTATATATATTGAATATTTTAAAATTGCACGAGACTTTTCTAACTTACTTTATTGAATATCAATATGCGGAAAGGAATATTAGGAATTACGTCTTCAATCCTTAAACATGTTGTTAAAATAGCTTTCCAATTGAAATTTTTGACTTGTAATTATTTATCAAATTTGTTAATATTTTTCATATAAATCACCCGATAGTTTTGTTTGAGAGGTGAAACAAAGCAAACAATTGCGTTGTGACGTATTGCTTTGATATAATAGCCTTTCCATATAAACATGAATTTTTCTTTGCGTGTTTGCAATCAGTCATCTTCTCAAATTTAGTTTTGATTTAATTGTAAAACGATAAAAAGGCGACAAGACATTGCCTCGGATGTGCCTGGCAACCACTGGGTATATGAGGACATGGACTCATTAACATATTGGCAGTTGATATTTGCTTCTTTGACAAATCAACTCGTCATCTTTTGTATTTAGTAATGTAATCTGTAGTTTGGCTTAACTTTAGTTTAACATCAAAGTTCTGTTTTAAACTGCTATAATTTATGTATTTAATCATCGCCTGTTATCATCGGCTTATCACAGTCACTTTTTTATTACTGTATTAATAAAAACTGGTTTTCTTCTGTGTTACAACATAATTGTATTGCTGTTAGTCTCGAATATATTAATTATGACGACATTTTTGAATAAATGATCATTTCTTATTTCGACTATTTTACGACACTACTTAAGAATGAAATTTTAAGGTTTTTTTTTTATTTTACACAAATTGTTATGTACATTACTTCAAACAATCTGTTTAAAACAGCAACCATGAGTTTTTATACTAAAATGTTTTTTGTTGTTTTTTTCTCTGGCAAACATATTTGTTTCGTCTCTGTGTAGACGTAACCCCGTAAATGATAATACAAAGACAATATTGCATAGTATTTAAATGAATTTAAGTTTTTCCCTTTCGGTCAAAAGATGGGATAATCATTCAAAAATACAGACACGTTCATAGACACCTTTGCAAATGATAAAACACCTGACATTGGCTCAAAGTGCAAAACGATGTAACTTTTATTATTACTTCTTGTTGCCAAATTATACATAATATCTTATAGTAATAACCAATAGGCTGTAAAATAACAACTGCACCCGGAACAATATACTGTCATAAATTATTCATCATTGACAGGCAGTCAGATATTACCTTTATAAGTATTTCTGAGCATTGCGAGCTATTTCTTTTTCAACAATTCATAAAAATGATATTTTTGAGAATTAAAATCCAAAATCGAATTAAAAAGAATAGTTAACTGAAGAAAAACATATTGAATTATGATCGACATTAATGGTTTAATCAATTTCGAAAACATGTTAAACTTTCCAAGCCACATACTTATGTTAAGTAAATTAAGTACCAAAGTCAGCACACACATTTTTCCAAAATTTATTAATCATTGATAATTTGCATGTTCAAATTCTATAAAATAAACGAATATCCTTCATTGTATATATACTTTGACACATTGAATTAAAGATGGTGTAGGATATAATTAAAGCTTCAGAGTCTATGAAAACAACCCAATGCAAACACACTTCCATTAAAAAGCCAGACGGAGAAAATTTCTAGATTGAAAAAAAACCTTGATTCACTGCAAATCTCAAGAGAATATGCGCAGGATTACAGGAGTAGGTCTGTTGTAACATAGACGTTTAATCATGAGCAGCTAATTTGCTTGTTTTGACGTTTGATTCCCAAAAGTATATTCCCATTTTATGTATAGACATGTTAATATCTATAATCTAGTTATAACATTTTTCGACTATTTGTGCCTGAAAAAGCATTAAATCAGAAAATATATCACCATTAGTTGTTTCATGTAATTGTTAAACGTCTGTTCATTTTCCGTAACCTATGTTCAACACACTAAATAATTTGTTCCAGAACGTAATTCATTCTATGCTTATCCATTTTGTACCAGAAACAATAGCAAATATATATATAATAACGTCACTCTGATGCAAACTGCTATATAAATGATGTATTGCATAATTTATTCAATGTCCATTACATACAAGTTGCAAGTTGGTGTTTTGTCAAATGTTGTTTTATTGTCTTAAGATGTCAATGTTAAAATCCACTTATCAAGCAAAATAAAAATAATCGGGTATGTACATTTTCTATATTTAATCAAATTGTTTAACAAAGAAAATTCACTTATAAAAAACGCAAATTATCATTAGATAACATCTTGTCGATATAATCCTTTCATGATCAATTTGAACAGTTATTTATATGGTTGTTTAAACTAACTTCAAAGTGTTTGAATATATAAAGTCCGACGATCTGTCGTCGAATATTTTTAAATTGCACGGGCCATGTCATTAATTACTTCATATAAGATCAACATGCGGAAGATAATTATAAGAATTATGTCTCCAAGCCTTAAATATTTTGTTAAAATAGCTTTTTAAGGGATGACTTTGACTTGTCATTAATTGTTATCGAAAATTGTTTTCTTCAATATTTTTTCACATCAATCAACCGGTATTTTCGTGTGAGCTGTGAAAAAATGCATAGGCAAACAATTGCCTTGTGACGTATTGATTAATTAAGCATCATAGCTGTTTCATATAAACAAGAACCTTTTCTTGGTGTTATTTGCAAACAGTCATCTTCTCAAATGTAGTTTTGAATCGGTTTTAAAACGATCAAACGGACAAGAAAATGGGCATGCAAAACAAATTAGCTGTTCTTTTGTTTAAGCAGAGAAAATGGAAAACAATAACATTAAATTAATCATATTTTTGAAATAAATATTCTTTTATAAGTATTATGGTGAAATACATTGTTATCGATTTTAATACAGTTAAAGAAGTATCAATCCTTTTAATTGATATAAGTTAACTAATCTTGTGCGCCTGTTACCGAGTGGCTAAAGCCGTTGATCCAAACTGTTGTAGGTGCTCATACCGCCAAATAAATTTTGATTTTTTTTCAGTGGAAAGCTATCCAGCATGCTAGATTACGGAACGTCCATGGTTCTATTCAATTTTTTTCCCTAGATAATGAAAGGGGGGAAACATTGGACCTCCCCTCTAGTTAAGTTGTAAAGTCGCCATATGACCTTCGGAGTGCTATTCGGACAATGAGAACTACCTGTTTGATTTTTAACTGTATAAGGGGAGCATATCCGAAATATATAAATAAGTCAGATGTCATTTCTTTTTTATAAATTCAATGCATATTATGTTTATTTTCCTGAAAGCATATAATGAAATAGCTAATAGCTTACGTACTACTAGTAGCCTTTAGATTTTTATCATATTAACCCTTTTTCTTTTATTTGATGTTATTGTTAACATGATTAAACTCTAGAAACCTTATCATCCATTTATGAAAACGAAATTCTCTTGTGAATATTTATATCCATTAATGCCATTAAGTGGTACGAACTCTCTTCAAATTAGGTCTTCATATTTTAATTCCCAGTGTCATTTTTTTCTAAAGTGTGTCAAACATCAATAATGTTATAGTTGTTCGTTAAAGTTAAACAAATGTACAGGTTCAAATATTTATATGTTATTACTGAAACTTCTCAATATTTGAAGTTTATTTTACAGTTAATAAGTTAATAAATTTTCTTTCTTGCAGATAAGTTAAATAAATATTTATTCGAAGAATTTTTTTTCTTAGGCATTTTTAAGTATTAATACAAAACGGCTTGTCCTATTTTTAATGATATACATACAGATTTTTTAACACAAGATAATTATATGCTTTTAACTTTTAACTTGTCTCTGACTACTTTTACTCTGTTAGCAATTCGTATAAAAGAGTGAATGAGTATTTTGTATGGAAGTCAACAAATTACTTTGTTTTCAAATATTGCTACCTTTACGACACATAACGACATGTTTAGCCTACTTTCTTGAGTATTTAAAAATGTAACATGCTCTCAGTTCATTATATAAACATTTATTGAACACATTTCTAAAGAATTAAACATATAGATTTCTGAGGCACAATGTGCCTTTAAAACAAAATGGGAGGTAGAAGGGTTGTCTAAACTGAAGCATGTTAAAGATATGTTATCACAGACATAAATCATTTATATCGATAATCTAATCCTATTAAAATCTTTGTTTAGTTCACAGCCCTTTTTGATTATTGAAAAGAAGAAGAATGCTCGTAAGCGTTAAATTAAATGTTGTCATTAATTCTTAAATGATAGAAATAAAAGAGAAAGAAAGGAAATTTTAAAATAGGGAAAATTTACCTCTATATGTTGTTTTTGTTTGTTTGTTAATTGAGCGCAACTATTCTGAATACAAACTTGCAACAGGATAAAACACATCAACAAAATTGGATTAAAACATTTTGATTTTTTCATTTGAATAAGGCATTTCATTGAATTTCAATGAAGACATTAACATTTCAGTTTATTTCTCATCTCAATAATTCTTTGTGTATCTGATTAAAGTGTATTGATACACAACTTATTACCTCAAATATGCATAATAACACAAACAAATGCCAATATATATACAATGCACAAGTGCATAGTGTAGATGGTACCGTTATAACCATCTAAAAATAGTATGCTACTTTATGTATATAACTAACGAATACCATAACATCCAGGAATGTTTTCCCTTCCCACACCATTTTGTTGCCGTCAAAATACCAAATGACATAGAAATGATAGCTTACATTCATTCTGTTGCTTTGTAAGATTCAATATATAAGAACACATGTGTAAATTAAAATCCTATTGATTGACATGCCGTTTTTGTATCCAGATTAAATGGAAATGCTGTCATACTTTGTTTTTGTAATGTAGATAAAAAGCATGATTGTGACCCTGAACACAGACGCTTTTAAAGAAGGTATTCAATATTTTAGAAATATTTGATATATACATATTTAATTGTAAGGAATAATATAACTCCCGGGAATGTGTTTTTGTTTAATGCAATGAAGTGTCAAACAGTATGTATGTCTTTTTTATGTTTTGACAATGATTGAAACGGAAGTATCAATAAGAAACTGGTAAATGAGGAAACACTCCTTGATTTATGGTTTTGGTTGTTTTGTTTTTGTTGAAATACTCATTTTAGATTAGTGTTACTATCTAGTGATGCATAAATATAAAAGTAAAACCCTGCCTCAAGCATTTCACTACTAATCCATGCGCATTTACTGTAATTATGAAAAAGGGAGAAGAGAAACATAGTAACCTCTATAAAAATGATTTAATTACTAATTACTTTCAGAAAAATCATCCATTTATTTATCTCAACACAAAGAAATTGCTGTAAGTGCTGGGCGTGACTATACGTTATAAAAAGTTTGTAAGGTCATATGGCAACGTTTCTTAGCAATAAAACCTGAAACACTATATAAGATACGCCAAGTTAAATGGTGGTGCTGTACATCAATGTACAAAATCAGCATTGAGAATCGTTCTCTATTACAGTTGAATATCCGAAGCACTTATCAATTTTGCTCGTTGTTTAATAATTAGGTTGCATATTTTTGTGCACGCGACGTCTAATAATGAAATAAATAACTAAAAGGAGGCTGTTAACCCTATAAAAATGTGCATTACTAATTTGGTATCAGTATAGGAGGTGTATATATATTGTGAAATTTATATTGCTGATCAATCATCTGTATACAGCCAGAGCCGATATATCATAGCTGACATTTTCAATGTTAGGCTTTGAAAAATTTATGTATGGTTTGTGGTTAAAAAACATAAATGTCAAAAATATATAGCTGTGCACTTTGTTTAAAAGTTTCGAGCATCCATTGTCTGTCTTAAAATGCAGCGTGTCTGATTTAAGTAATTGTTTTTGATTTATGTTCTTAAGTAACACAGCTTTTATGCAAATAGAAAGAAATTGCTTATGATTTACTGTTTTGTTTTTGATGTCCGAAGTCAAAGAATTATAATATATATTATCGCAATACAACCTAACAATTTATGATCTTATAAATACCATCTTAATGGTAGCCCGATTATATTCTGGGCTAGCAATATGTTATTCTAAGTACCGTTCGTTTTGTCATGAAACGCTATATGCAACCATTTTCATAAAACACAAAGACATACTCCTCCATAAAACGTTCTTATTAAAGATCAGTATGTAATATAGCCAGACCGTCTGGAAATAAACAGCTATTAAAAACGACATGATCTATTTTTGTTTTTATTGATATATATATTTTTGTTTAATTCTCAGACTATTTGATAAACAAGACTTCAGTGTTTTACAAACAGCGTAATACCTCAAGTTGTATTTAAGTTCTAAGTAAATAAGACTGAAATGTTTAATACACATTCTTTATGTCTGATCAATTACAAATATCTAAAATAATAATGGATTTCTAGAACAGTCACGTCCTCAAGCATTAAAATACTTAAAAAAAAATAGCTTTCGTATTTAAATCAATGACTTAATTATTAATACTCGTAAACAGTGTTATATTGTGCATATCAAGCAGACGATATATCTGTGTGAACAATAAAACAATTTATTTGAAGAAAATTATTTCTTGCAACGTTAAGCATAATCATGATAGCTGCCCAAGATTAAAATGAACGTTTTCCTTGTGATGTTTGCGGACAGTCATTGTCTAAAATATAGATTTTGTTTGCTTAGTAAATGATCAAACATGGACAAGGAATTAAACATGTCAAACTGGCGAGCTATAAAATCCGTTTATTTGAAGGAACTCCACTTAGGCTTTTTTACAAGACGAGACTGGTTATAATTTATGAAGATTTCAGATCATGCACAAACTCCTTTTTCAGAATTATTATTCTTGTTGTGAAAAAGGCATTTAATTAAATGCCTTGCAACGCTTTTAAGTCAACGAGGACTAGCACAACATACTTTTATTATCTTATATTATATTTCTGAATTGTCTAATCATCTGCATATCGTTGTGTTTAAGTAACACAGGTGACCTGAATAAGAAATTAAAACTTTCTGTTTTGTGGCTCTTGAACCTCAGTTGAGTTCCTTTAAGATTATATAACTCAAACTGTAATAATGCTGACAACAGGTATCATATAACTTTGATCATCGATATTTTATTAACATGAGCATTATAAAATACATTGATATAAAATGTAGAGTATTTAACAAAGCGTCAATCAATTAAATACTTAAACTGTTCGATGAGTTTTTCGGCAGTTAATGTTATCTCCTTCCGTCCTTGACAATATACAAGGTAATGGTTTGCTTACAATTATTTGCTTTGTTCAGATGCAAAAAATAATCATGTTATCATTGTATTATTATAACAACTGACTTAATTGCACTCGAGTAATCCTATATACTGTTTCATTTTTAGTAACAGCACATAATTATTACTCTTGTCTTGTAAAAGTTACTACCAAAATAAATACAAAATTCTCTTATGAATATTTCCATCCATCACTACTAACAAGTGGCATATACTCTTTGCAAATAAGGTCTTCAAATTTGAATTCCCGAGGTATTTCATATGGAATGAGCTGTCAGTCAGTTGATATTATATCTATCAAAGACGTCAACCAGACAAGTTTTTATATTTAATAGAATGAGGCTGACTCTTCTTGTCAAAAGTTGAAACACATTTTACGGTAAATTGTTACTAGTGTCTGTTAATAATGAAATGGACTTTATTGCAGATACGTTATGTTGTTCATTGAAAGCGAACTATTTCAAAATCATTAATCGTAAGCTAAATGCAAAATTAATTGATCCAATATGATGAAATAAACAGAGTAGTTTGTCACTAAGATAGGGATGTTTCAAATCCCAACAATGAGAACATAATTATGCATTAAGTCGCAATTTTCATGATATTGTTATGTGTCATTTCGATTGCTAAAGCTTGTCTTGGACATTAAGTTGTCCTTAAATACTGTATCAATTAAATATCTCAGGACTTATTTACAAATTACAGTTGCTAACATTTCAATTGAAATATGCCAAATGTTAGAGACAGAGTGCCTCCTCAGAATTCTTAAAAATAAACTGTTATTCTATAAATGTCGCCCTCAGAAAGCGACAAAGTAAATGCTATTTAGTATTTTTAAGGAACCTCGTAAATAAATAGTCTAACTAACCGACCGGTTTATTGTTGCGATCATGTGGTATAAAATCCGGAAAGATGAATTTAGTGAAATGTCCTTTACCCAAAATTAATACATAACGTTTCATGTTTGATGACAAGAAATCAATTATTAAAACAAAGCGTTTTATCATGTCAATACCTGACTTAATTTTTTAAATAACTAACTTTATTTATTTATTTTCTTATGTTGTTGTTTTCAATCTTAGTAACACCGAAAATCCTTATATATATGATTATAACAATACGTAATAATTGAATACGAAAATCTCTTAAGAATAGTCGTATCCATCAATGACATCAAGCGGTACATACTTTCTACAAATTAGGTCTACATATTTGAATTCCCTAGATATTTCTATTTTACGACGTGTCAATCAGTTGATATTATATTCATCAAAGACGTCAAACAAATAGGAAAGTTCGTATCTAAACATAATAAAGCTGGTTCTTCCTGTCAGTATTTAAAGAAGATCCTGACCACAGAAATTTGATGAAATTGACTTTCTTGAATGAGTTGTTCATTGCAATTGGAATATCTTAAAGTCTTTTGAAATCTAAATGGAAAATTATTTGTCCTGAATTGTAACTTCATGTATGTACGTAAACTTTAATAACTTAATTATTTACAATGTCGCCAAACAAAATCATTTTAATAACAGAAATGGGTTTGCTAAAGAATACAAGGCCGATTAAAATGTAATACACAATCTTTTAATGTATGTCTTTCCATTTAATTATTTCAACTATAATTACACATTCAAATGTTAATCTAAGCTAAAACATGAAAGTCTATGGAAATATGTAAACAAAAATTAATGAGCATTCAGTTAATATAAGCATTGACACTTAAATTGATAGAGATGAGTAGAATCAGATTCGTATTTTGTTCTCATTATTTGTTTATCGTTAGACAAATTAATGAAATAGCTTTTCCATAATAATTTAAAGAAAAATTCATTTTTCACTTGCTCATTATTTTGTTCAAAGAGGTATTCACGTACGATTTTATTTTTAACGGCACATGCCTCCGAAACAAATAAATGTGTCCTTCTTTAGACAGAGCAAAGATGATGAGTTTTATAACTTTAAATAATTGTTAACTTATCATTTAAGATACTTTTCACTTACAGAAATAGCACTGTATGAAATGTCCTTGTCATAAAAGTAGGAAAATATAAACACAACAGTATGTTAACTCGTATAAAAAACGTTAAAGGATTATAACTGTGCTAATTGTAAATGAGCTTCAGAGAAACAAAAGATGTTTTTTTTAAATTGTCGTTTTGGAATCTAGATGAGGGCACCAAATATTAAAATAGTTTTTGATAAATAAAACTTAAAAAAAACACATTTCTGGTGAATGTAAA
The DNA here is from genome assembly GCF_026571515.1 of Ruditapes philippinarum. Lineage (NCBI taxonomy): Eukaryota > Metazoa > Mollusca > Bivalvia > Venerida > Veneridae > Ruditapes > Ruditapes philippinarum. The sequence goes on from NW_026856750.1 coordinate 25,409, forward strand.
GTAACCGTTGTTACAAAATCGAAGTTTGCTTTTTACTTTGCAAACATATGTACAATAAAGATGTTGAAAACACAAATATAACTAGTCATAGTGACTTATTAAGTGCATGCTGATTTCAGGGTTCAGAACATTTCAGTAAATCTGTTTTAATTAAATGATTTATTTGTTTTGCATGCAACAATCATGCTGTTGTTGCTGTTAGATGTGATACTAAATTATTTAATATGAACATCAGTTCGAAAACATTTTAATGAAGAAGAAAATGCTATTATTGCAAAATTGTTTTATAATAGTTATTTGTCTCGGTATGCGGTTTGAATACGTGGACACATATAGTACTAAAATGCAAATACATGTATATTATTAGTATGAAAATATAACACGCTTTCTCATTTCTTGATTTGTGTTGAGTATGTCGTGGCCGAACGTAGAAAGAAGGCAGTTAAAAAGGTATAGGTAAGGATACGCAAAACAAGAACAACCAACCGAATTCCATTCAGATCTCTCGTTTCCGACGCACAAATATTTATATCGTACAATTAATTTTTTTCCAAGTAAAATGTATAAATGTTTAATTAAGGTCGTCGTCCTTTTGCTGTTTAAGTAGTGAATTGAAATTTAAGACAATGCAATTTTAAAAGATACAAGTACAAATGCACAATCCTAAGGTTAATCTAAAAGAGAGAGAAAATTGTAATGTTTTACTTGTTCTTCTGTTACTTTTTGCAGTTAACATGAATAAGCTTCGAGACTGTTTTAGAAATGTGAAAAAATAAACATTAGCATAGGCATATGTTTGTAAAGGGCGCAATCATCGTCGTCGTTTGTTCACATTATTATAGAGTTGTGTAAAATAACATAATGTATTTTAAATGCTTACAGACAGTATCTGACCACATAAAATAAAGTTTATTTAAAACAGTCACTACATATATCACACATACTTTAATTTTTGCAAATATTTCTTACTGTGCATTGTCAAACTTAGTTACCAACAAAACTAGCAATTCAATTTTCAGTTATATTGTAGATTATTTGTTCTATCGATAAAAATTTCCTCCCATATGTTATTTAACTCAGCATTAGAATTAATAAAGCGATACAGATAAAGTTACTAGTGTATGTTAATCAATATATAATTTACTAAGAGGATGATAGTTTAATCCTTCCTTTAGACAGGACTGACTTTGAGAATTTGGCTCCCTATAAGATGCTAGAGGCATTTTGTAGTACAAGTGGTATCTTGGTGTATTTAACCTATTTAAGGTATGCTGAATCCGGTAAAAGTGGATACCAAATTGAAAAACTTGATCTTGACCATTGACATGGCCATTTGAAATGACCACTAAAATGGGCGCCAAATTTCTTTATCATAAATGGATGATATATCAAATAAAACTTTTAAGGAAAGGAAAAGCCTGAAATTTGTCACAAAGCATGTTTAGGTAAAAACAAATTAGAAACCAAAACAGAATTAAAAAAAACAAAACAATCCAATATGGCCGAATAATCAAAGATGGTGGACAATTATCTATAGGCCAATATAATACTAATATAGAAGTAATATTAAAGATAGTACTGAAAATTTTAAGGCATTTAAACATAAGAGACCTGTATACACTTCACTCTTCCCTGCCCTATCTGCTTGATATAGGGCTTTCATGTATTTTATCTGGCACTCTATGCAAGCATATAACGTGACTACTCAGATTCCTACTGCGTATGTGTGAGGAGGTTAAACATATACATTAATATACATTAATTAAAGGCACCTTTCTTTGAGTACTCTTGCGTTTTGATGCTCGTTTTTTTGTTATCGGGCGTCGTCTTCGTTCTTCTGTAATCGGTCCTGGTCTCAGTTCTTTTGTTGTCAGATGTTCTGTTATTGGTTCACGTCTCTATTCTTCTTATCAGTTTCTTGTAGTCAATTCTTCTGTTATTGGTCCTCGTCTCTATTTTTCTATTATCAATCGTCTCTCCGTTGTCTCTATGTTATCGGTCCCTGTCTCTGTTCTTCTGTTTTCAGTCCTCGTCTCTGTTCTTCTGTTTTCGGTCCACGTCTCCGTTCGCTTGTTGTCAGTTTTTCTGTTATCAGTCCCTGTCTCTGTTCTTCTATTATTGGTCGACGTCTCTGTTCGCTTGTTGTCAGTTCTTGTGTTCACGGTCCCTATCTCTCTTCTTCTGTTTTCAGTCCTCGTCTCTGTCCTTCTATTATTGGTCGACGTCTCTTTTCGCTTGTTGTCAGTTCTTGTGTTCACGGTCCCTGTCTCTCTTCTTCTGTTTTTAGTCCTCGTCTCTGTCCTTCTGTTATCGGTCCTCGTCTCCGTTCGCTTGTTGTCAGTTTTTCTGTTATCGGTCCCTGTCTCTCTTCTTCTGTTATCGGTCCTCGTCTTCGTTCGCTTGTTGTCAGTTGTTGTGTTCACGGTCCCTGTCTCTGTTCTTCTGTTATCGGTCCTCGTCTCCATTCGCTTGTTGTCAGTTCTTGTCTCCGTTCTTCCTTCTGTTATCGGTCGTCGTCTTCGGTCTTGTACTTTCGGTACTTGTTTCCTGTTCCGTTAAGGTCTTCTCTTGTATACTATGGTTGCCGTCATTCTGTGTCGATATCCTGGTTTTGTCAGTCTTGTAGTCATTTATTCGTTCAGTGGAGTAGCGGGGGATCGAACTCACGACCCCTTGATTTGTAGGCAGACAGTGTTACCACTGCACCATAGCGCCCGCTCTGAATAATAACCATTTTTGAAAGTCCTTTATACATTAAATACTATTTCAATGGCTAACAAAGAGTGTATTACAATTATATTTTAACACGCCAACCCACGTGACTTTTATATATGGTCAAAGTAAATATTACTCGATTTATTACAAGTAATATTTTTATAGATAACTTTGCTGTTACTTTAAGATATCCTGGATTTATTGGAGGGTACCCGGAATTCTAATGTATATCAAATGATGTGATAATCTTCTTGTAGAATTTTCTCAAAACCGTGACTGAATTCCAAAATTTTCGAGAGCTGCGATGGTAAAGCAAGCACACATAGCAATCTCCCGGTTTCAGACAATTTATGACTCGATGAAAATATGGTTTTGTTATTGTTGTTGTTGTTTGAAAACTTTAACTTTAAATTTCAAATTAAATAGTCACTTATTTTTAAACAAGATGGTAAACATTTGGTGTTTTCTGTAATTTTTGTTAAGGATGTGATGAAGTATACACTTCTAAGTTTAAGATGACTTTTTATCCATCGTATACCTTAATGCAGTTATAATTGAATCTAAAAAATGAATTATGCAGACATTATTTTCAGCAGAAAACAACAAATACAAAAAAAACACACACAAAAAACTTAAATGCAGCATACATGTGTAATGTTCACAATGTGTTAAAAAACGGCTCTTTATTAATTTCAATATTTCAGCAAGTTACACATTTTATAAATGAATGGGACAGAAATATTGTTGTAACCATTTAAAAAGTAGGATTTGTAAAAAATTGTAAGTTGGCTATTTTTTACCTAGTTTGCTCAACACTCAATAAACACATTTTATATATAAACTTGAGGTAGAAAACAACTTTCATAGATTGAGATAGAGCCATAATGTCGTAGATAATTCGGTTACAACAGGAGTTTTTGATCCTGATAATGTTTTAAGTTGGATAAACATATTCTTAAAATTTTGTACTGCCTTAATTCATTTTTTTTAAATACGTGCAATTATGTTATTATTATGTCTTTAGTTAATAGTTTCTAGAGAAAAGCCTTAACAAAGGTGGTATCTTTTATTTTATCTATAAATTTTATAATGTGTCACATGTCGCCTTTAAAAAGATTTTGTGGTGATTTTGCGCATACTTAATCCCGCTTTTGCATGTTGGAACAACAATATTTTATTTGTTTGTATACACAGGCTAATTGCTTATTTTGTATAGTCTTATTTTATTGACCTGTAAATTATGAATACATTACAGCACTCATTGAAATATTAGATTCCACTTCGATTGTGTTAATAAAGTTTACGAGAATTAATAGAGGATATTTGTTTGTTTGTGTGTAAGATGAAATTTTATTCCATCGAGTGGGCTTTAAAAACAGTATTCAGCCACGAGTGAGAATACTATTCTTAAAGTTCACGAGTATAGTAAACTATAAAACTAATGTTAGTGAAAGTCATATCTGCTAAAAATGTAAACGTTATTGTTACTACCGCAATAGCATTGCCGGTTAAGTGATTGACTGATGTGTGAGAGGTATATGGTTCGATTCCTACTGTTTCCCTTTTTAAGACCTACTGTTTGTTTTTTGTTGTTTTTTTTGGGGGGGGGGGGGGGGGGGGCGTCGGGGGTTGCGGGTAGGGTGGGTTGCAGTATATATATAAACCATAAATACTTTAATAAGTGCAAAATAAATGAAAACAAAATGAACAACTTAAAAAAATCATAGCTACAAATAATGTTAAAAATTACGGAACACCTGAAGTGACATTTTTTCCACACTTTCTCCCGGAATTGAAATCGTTTTTACGAGATAATAATTCCCAATTAGAAATATTATTTCGTTTAAGTTACGAAATATTGATTCCTTATTACGAAATATTATTTCGTAATTACGAAATATTAAATAATTCGTTATTACGAAATATTATTTCGTAGTTACGAAATATTCATTATTTTGTTATTATGAAATATTCATTCTTTTGGTAATATATTACTGTTTATTGAGCCATTGGGCTTATTATCGTTATATTTGGTGGCTAATTTCATTAAAATCTGATATCATATTGAATAATCATTTGATTTTGACAAGAATAATTAATTGCATCATATTGTATCATAGTTTTATTGACCTATTTTAGTATTTTTAAGCGGCCATTTTGAATTGACATTTTGAAGGTCAAGGTCAATTTTATTATCTTGGTATCCACCCTCATCGTCTTCAGCATACCCATATTAGGTTCAAACTCGTTCTTTATTACTTTTTAATTTACATTCTTTGTTTTTCCTTTAAGTTACCAAATTGCAAGCAACAGTCGTGCTTTAAAAAAATGCTTTTCAGAATAACAGATCTTTACTAGTTCCAAAAAGGTATCCTCAAACCTAAAAAGTGTTATTTTGAAACAAGTTGACATCATTTTTGAAACAAAAAAGCCTCAACACATATTTGTTACACTTGAATAATAATACATTTTGTGAGATAAATTCGTAAAAAAAAACATGTCTGACATATCCTTTTAATCTGTGTCATAAAAAACTACAAACTGTCTAAAAATTAGGTTTTCATAAATCAATTCCCAAGATATTTCGATTGAAACGAAATGTCAATCAGTGGATATTACATTTGTCTGACACGTTTGCATGGAACTGAATGTCCGTAAAGTCAGTGTTTTGCATTATCTTTCTTTTCGAAACAAAACACTGTTTATCATATTATCTTATTTAAGAAATGCAGTTAAGTAATAGAAATTTAAATATAACATAACATAATTTGGTCACGCAGATTGTAAAAGATGCAATAAACTTGTTAATACTTCTGTATGATATGGCTTGTTTTAAAACATAAGTAATTAAAATGAAAAAAAAATGTGTATTTCTGACAAAAATTGAGTGCAATACATCTCTCTGCATTTCCTTACAATTCTATCATCAGAGAAATTACATGTAGAGAATCAAATGATAATTAAAACATACCTATGAGTTGAATGAAACAAAAATAAACAAAAAAGAAAAACAACATTTTCTTATGTTTTTTACAGTAGTTTAAATGTAATTTTGTTTTAATAAAGATTTATACAGTATAACTCGTTCTAAATTGGTTCGATGAAATTAGATTGAACCGAAAACGGATGATGTAACTACATGTCAATTCTTGGAACAACAAGCCATTTGGACGTAAAATATGATTTATTTGCCTTTAAAGCAGTTAATGCCCAAATGAGTTCCTCTCTGTAAACAAAGAGAAATCAATATAGCACAACGGCGTGTTATTTAATAATGCCATCAATTTATTGTATTAATTTATAAAAACGCAAAATTAAAAAAAAAGCAAAAAAAAAAAAAAAAAAGACTTGCATATTTTCCCTTCATCACAATATGCAACGAGACACTTTGCGATTTTCACAAAACCTGGATACTCTGTCATATTTATCTTTGTAAAAGTTTGGGAAAATTATATCCAAATTGAATCTGATTTAAATCACATTATTATACAATTAGAAACTCAAATGAGAAATAAAAAATTTATGAAAAAAGTATCTTACTTGATATAATCTGATCAACAGAGATTATAGAAAAGCAAACAGCTTTTAGACTCTCAATCAAATTATTGGAATTACATACTTAATTCAGTGCAGCATGATTTTGAGCGACGATGGAAATGAAAGTGCAACATCTTCTTGAGGCCTAAACACCGACTGCAGAAACATATTTTACCAATTATTCAAAACTAGTTTTTGCAAAAGATTATCGAATCTCAAAATAAAATCCAAAATTAGAAATACAAAGATACTTGTTGAAGGTATCTCTCGTATTTGATATTTTTATTTTGGAACATAAACAATTTCTCCAGTTCTTATATTAAATTAAGTAGAAAAGCTAATACTACGTATAGATTTAAATCTACATAAAACATTTTGCTTAACTTACAAACAAGCCGTTATGTCAAACATGAACTGCTAAGTACGGAAGCGTCCTGGTGCCAATTCATAATGTTCTATAAAAAAAATAAACTCCTACGTAGGAGATAAAAAAGCCTAATTAGGAGTTTGTAACTCCTACGTAGGACTTTTAAACTCCTACGTAGGACTTTGTAAGTCCTACGTAGGACTTTAAAACTCCTAAGTAGGACTTTATAAGTCCTACGAAGGACTTTGTAACTCCTACGTAGGACTTTATAACTCCTACGTAGGAGATAAAAAAGCCTAATTAAGAGTTTATAACTCCTACGTAGGACTTTTAAACTCTTACGTAGGACTTTATAACTCCTACGTAGGAGATAAAAAAGCCTAATTAGGAGTTTGTAACTCCTACGTAGGACTTTTAAACTCCTACGTAGGACTTTGTAAGTCCTACGTAGGACTTTATAACTCCTACGTAGGACTTTATAACTCCTACGTAGGACTTTTTAACTCCTACGTAGGACTTTATAACTCCTACGTAGGAGATAAAAAAGCCTAATTAGGAGTTTATAACTCATACGTAGGACTTTTAAACTCCTACGTAGGACTTTATAACTCCTACGTAGGAGATAAAAAAGCCTAATTAGGACTTTATAACTCCTACGTAGGACTTTTAACTCCTACGTAGAATACATATCAAAGAACTGAAAGCATAGAGTTCGACGGACATGTATGCTAGAGTATAACTTAAGATAGCATATTATGTAGGAAAATAAATTATATGAGCCGCGCCATGACAAAACCAACATAGTGCATCTGCGACTAGCATGAATCCAGACCAGCATGTGCATCCGCGCAGTCTGATCAGGATCCATGCTGTTCGCTTACAAACCCTATTACAAGTAGAGAAACTGATAGCGAATAGCATGGATCCTGATCAGACCGCGCGGATGCGCGGTCTGGTCTGGATCCATGCTGGTCGCAAACCCACTATGTTGGTTTTGTCATGGCGCGGCTCATATGTGTCAAGTTGTAATTGTGGCAAGCCACTTTAGTAAATACCTTTAGTCTGTAGCCAGAGATGATTTTGTCATTCTCTGCATATATTAAACGATGATTCTGTATTATGTACGTTTAGTTATATTTATTATAAACATGTACACAAAATGTATGGGTTAAACTTTGTTCAAAGTAGGATGTACAATGTAATTCATTATAAAACATATGCATGCATAATGCTCCGCAAACCGTTATCTTCTTAAACTTTACGGAGCAGGAACAAGACACTTCACTCCCCCCCCCCCCCCCTGCCCCCTAAAAGGATTTAATCATTTGAAACGGCCGAAAATGGATAAATTGCTCGTTTCGTTCAGCTAGTTCGTATTGAAATCGTATTCATTAAAGCCTTTTAAAATTTTGATATATAGGCTTGATGTCGAGTAAGTTTTTTTCGAATAGCTGTAAAGCAATTTTTCGGGATACATCGCCAATGCTTACAGACACCTCACCCTAAGACACTGTACACTCTAGAAACATGACACACTTTATTAAAAGGTGAAGTGTTGCGGCATGGCCGTGTGACTAGTAGCCTAATGATCGCTAGCCGCATGGGTTCAAACCCCGTTAGGCGCAAGCTATTGTTTCCTTTAGAAACTTTACACTCATTGCTAAGTACGTACTGGTTGGTTCCAGGAACGGATTCGAAAGTGTGTCTATAAGCTTATAGCTTCCTACACAATCAAACTTAAATAAATTCTGTATGAACCAAAGGTGAAATGTCCTTTATATTTAAGATTTGAGGGGGATGGGGGTAAGTGTCTTGTTCCTTCGCCGATATACCGGTCCGGAATGTTGAGATTTGCAAAGCATTCTGTATGCATTTCTTATAAAGTCATAAAGTCCTACGTAGGAGTTATAAAGTCCTACGTAGGAGTTAAAAAGTCCTACGTAGGAGTTTAAAGTCCTACGTAGGAGTTCAAAAGTCCTACGTAGGAGTTTAAAAGTCCTACGTAGGAGTTATAAACTCCTAATTAGGCTTTTTTATCTCCTACGTAGGAGTTTTAAAGTCCTACGTAGGAGTTATAAAGTCCTACGTAGGACTTATAAAGTCCTACGTAGGAGTTTAAAAGTCCTACGTAGGAGTTATAAACTCCTAATTAGGCTTTTTATCTCCTACGTAGGAGTTATAAAGTCCTACGTAGGAGTTAAAAAGTCCTACGTAGGAGTTTAAAAGTCCTACGTAGGACTTATAAACTCCTAATTAGGCTTTTATTATCTCCTACGTAGGAGTTATAAAGTCCTACGTAGGAGTTAAAAAGTCCTACGTAGGAGTTTAAAAGGCCTACGTAGGAGTTATAAACTCCTAATTAGGCTTTTTTATCTCCTACGTAGGAGTTTACGTAGGACTTTGTAAGTCCTACGTAGGAGTTATAAAGTCCTACGTAGGAGTTTAAAAGTCCTACGTAGGAGTTACAAACTCCTTATTAGGCTTTTTTATCTCCTACGTAGGAGTTTATTTTTTATAGAACATTATGAATTGGCACCAGGACGCTTCCGTAGCTAAGACTGTCACGTCTAATTAAAATGAAACAGTTGTGTAGAAAATCCTGTCAGACAAGCTGTCGACAGACATTGTGAAAGTTGTCAACAAGCAACACGCTAGCTTCTTTGATTGTCATTATGAAAAAAATATCCGAAAATCACTTCCAAATTTACATTACATTACAAGTCTCTAACATAATATCATTTGAAATGGCAGATAAAACTGATCAAACTTATCAAAATCGGGTATTAAACGTGCTATAAAATGAACTTCAGGTAATATTTATTTTTTTCAGTTTGAAGACAGGAATACATGAAAACTGTTTATGTTAGTTTCTTTTGTTTTAAATGTGTGTGTTTCTTTTGTGTTTTTCATTATTTTAATGCAATTCATCTTAAAACAAATAATTGACTGAAGTTAACAATTTATAATTAACAAAATGACAAATAGGGAACGTCAATATACAAATTACTTGAATTTACACAGTCATACGGAATGTCTTCTCTATTAATAAACAAATATTATAGAAAAATTACAAATTTCAACAGTATAACTTTCAATAACGTTCTGCATAATAATTATACTGAACAGATCGTTGCTTCTATTTCAACACATTAAGATGATCATATAATATGTAATATTGAAGTCTTAATATCATATATTATATAAAATAAATGTTTACATTATCGTCTTTGCATAAGTTGTTTATCATATAATTATATATGAGATAAGTTCTTATATAAATTTTGTAAGTATATAGTTTATTACATGCAATCTGTCAACAAGAATATATGTTATCAGACTATTATATTATAAACAGTCTTGATTTAATTTTCCGAACTATTAAAAGGTTTTACAGAATTAACTGTGAGCATCAACAAATATGACTTTTAATAACATTTTTAAACAAATGTTTAGAGAAATGTTAACTGTTAATCACTTGAGCATATCAGCACAGAAAGTCAAATTATTTATCATAAAAGTAACAAAATGAAAAAAATATAGTATTTTGATTTCCGAATAAAATACTAAATTTCTATCAATGTACTAATTGTCAAAGGTAACAGAGACAAAATATGGTTCAGGTATTTGGCCAATGAGTAACTTTTCAGAACCTACGATTAAAAATAACATGTTCTTAAGAATTAAACATAAATTGGCGTTATTTAGATTTAACTAACAATGTCTACTATTTCAAATTCCATTTCGCGAAATATTCTATAACTTTCTGCTTAAAATCTTTGATACTCTATAAATATAAAAATGTATTCGAATGAAACCGTGAAAGAATATTTGATGGAGCTTTCATTATTTATTCAAAAATATGATACAGTTTCATTGAATTTATTTGACATTTCTTAGGCAAATTTGCTGCTTCACATGTAACCGAAACGCATTTGGGAATATAATCAAAATTTATATTAGACATTGCTGAATATTACCATCTATAAAAGAGAAGAAACAAACAAAATGTATATACGCTTGCATAGAAACTCTCTAAACTGCTACACAAAAACATCAGAAAATAGAAAAGGATCACTGTTGTGCACATATATCATGACATCAGTGCATTGTGGCATATTTTGACATTTTGATTTTAATTGTGTAGTATCATATTAATTTAAAATGTTATTTATGAAAAAAATGAACGGTGACCATTTTATGACGTATATTAGCAAAAAAGATGAAATACATATACCAAACGCTCTTTGTATGTGAATGATTCTTTTCAAATCTTAGTTTATGATAACAGCAAAGCACAAAATAAATTAATACCAAACAATTGCACGGGGGATGCAAAATCACTTATAAAAATACTTTTTAGAACATACAAGTCTGATTATGATTTCCTGACATTCCTAAATTTTTAACATTGTGTGAGTATGACATTGTGATAATATGTATTCAAAATGCATAGGTTTCTTTTTTATTTTGGTATTTGTTTCTTGAATTTTCAGTTTACAAGATTTGGTGGTGTCATATAATGACTAAAGCAGAACAAATTTTCCATTAGTTTTTGAAGGATGAAGGCGAAAACCCGATGTGAAAAAATATCTAAAATAATGACGAGTGCATCACTACCAAAACTTCTTGTTTAAACATAAGGCTTCCAAATGGAAGATTATGGACGTCATTGAAGAGATAGCTGAATATAAATTTTGTCTTAATGACTGTAGGATTTTAACCGGTGCAATATACATTGAAATGTTTGATGATCTAGTCTTTCAAAAGTGCCTTTGTTATCAACAGAAAACAAGTTTCTATTTAGTATTGTACGCTTGCTATTATCAGTGTCTTAAGTGTGTAGTGTAGTAGAAGCCGTGATAAATTATTTTCTGCAATACCTTGTTATATTGTATACTGATGTCCTTCAGCACCATTAATTTGAATTTCTTGTTGATTTATTTTTCTTTTTTTGCAGAGTTTTACTTCTTATAACAGCATGCATGAAATACTGTAAAATATTCTTAAAGTCAGTGGTGTTTATAAAGATTCTATTTAAGTCTTTTTAAGTGAAAGGTAAAAAAATATTATTTTGTTTCGTTATAAAAATACTAGGTTGGTTACAGTTCAAATGTTTATATGTAGTTGAAATGTAGAAATTTAAAGTATTTCACATTAAATCGATTATTTTCTTTGATAAAATTTATCAGGTCTCGAGTGATCTTGCTTTATTATGATTTCTATTACTCAAAATTTTGAGAATTGATGACAAATTGAAGAATTTGATGACATCAAACTTATATGAAAAATGGATTTGTCATAAACAGTAGCTCAGATATCAAAGACTTTCTTTTATGATAGATAGATATATTTATAATTAATATGCTATTCTGTTTGTCTAGGAAAGCAATGAATCATAAGTATTTGTAGTCAATCAGTGATTCAAAATTAAAATCGTTCATGATTGATGTTAGTTCATTGATCTGACATCTTTGAAAAATCATCAGAGTGATCGAATGCTTTTGCAAACTCTGATAAAACTCAATGTAGTTGTATTATTTGCTAGCAGACATTGAATGATTTAATAAAATATATGAGTTTTTGGAACTTTGTTAAACGACAGTTTGACGAGGGAAACGCATTTTTATCTGAGTAAACACATTATTTAAATACATTTTCATTTAAATTGAATAAATGCATCAGTTTATACACATAAAGTGTAATTTGTTCCATTCGTTTAAAAGTGGTATTGGCATGTCATTCCATTATTTACCTAATATGATAATGGTCTGGTTTACATGCATTAAACATAAAAATTTCATCCCGGTAATACAAAAGGATTACCAACTTCAGTTTCAAAATTCAATTCCAAAAGAGCGTGTTCTTATAATAATGATAACTAACTTAATGTGTGATTATCAAAAAGCTGATAATTCATACACAGAATGAACTTGATAACATCAGAGGAAACGCACACGTTAACAATTTTGGAATGAAATCCTATATACGTTGAAATCAGTACAATCATACAAAACTGTGAGCAAAATGGAAACCTTAATTCCGACCAGTATACAACCTTGATATTACAAATCGTAAGGTTTGGAGAAAACAACATTATGCTTAAAGACGTTTTTCCGGAGTTTTCATATGATATCAATGATGAACCCATTTTTTCCGCCTAAAATGTTTCTGTTATCATATTCTAACAACATGCCAAGTTTAAAGAAATTCTATAGAACATTTTTAATTTTGCCTATATGTATATATGAAAACTTCCGATAACGTCTTTAAGTCAATTTCTCTATTGTTTATGTATCTTTTTTATCTTTAGTCGCAATACGAAATTCCATGACATTATTGTAAACATTATGCCCAACCTTTTTAAATTAAGAATATTGTCTTAGAACATCTTTGGCTTATTTAATAAAATGTTGTACAGTTCATCAATTGTACCAGAAGTACTTTCAATGGATGATCCCTATTTCACTAACTATATTTTTGGCGTAGGCTTTGCTTCTTTTTTGTACCATATATCTGCGTTTTGTGAAGATATTATTCTCTTTTTAATCAACAGAAGCATTAGATCAATGCAATTTACAACAGTTCATATGTTCATATTAATGTGAATGACTCAATTCAACTGGTCTTCACAATTTTAAATTTTTGTGGTCTTCCTGGCTGGGTGACTAACTAAAGGTCTTTGACTTCAGTTCTCTTGCTCCTCACCGTTGTGTGTTATAGTCTCATAATGAACATAGGATTCTATCAAGTGAGCACTCTTTCCAACCAGTTTACGAAAGATCGGTGGTTCTACTCAAATTAACGTACGGGCCTGAAATAAAGGGGCACCTGGTGTTATAACATTCGGGGCTTGGCAATAATCATTATATAAACTATATTCTTAATTACATGTATACCAAATATTACCAGAGCTTTCATACTGACACATATAATACGAAATCAAAATAAATTTAACTATTTCATGATGAAACTAATTTTTTTCCAATTATATGATAAAATCTCCGTTGGCATCCTTTATTTCCCAAACTCAAGTCTCTTTAATTTTTATGTTTATTTTCTTCATGTATAGAAGATTTCTTGCTACAATTGCATACTAGTTGTTTAGAAATGCAATTTCTAAATTTAACATATAAAGAATATACCAGGCCACACTTCTCTTTAAACAACCGATTCTCTATTTATTCAAGACAAACACAAGAAACTGTGAACTTTTTTTACTGTCAAACGAAGAAAACAAGCTTCTCAGAGGAAGTGTCACGATATTAAGCAGTTACGACGATGTTTGATAATGGTAGTTGACAATCTAAAAGCCTTTCCACTGCATGATGCAATGTGTTAATACTTAGTTTTATTAAATATATTGAAGACATATCAGCTTGACTCCCATGTTTATTAGAACTTAGCATACAACGATATGCATCGGAACATTGACCAATTGATAGACATCGTGCAGCGACTTTTATGCACACATATTTCCATTTATTTACACTGTAAGTTTGTCGAACTTCAATGTTACTAGTTATAATAACTTTAGCAATGAAAATATGTGGATATGTACTTTTATATTACAAATACCGATTACAGGGAATTGAATCATTTTACGGTGCGAACAAACTACTTTGAATACTCTTTAAATAATTGATATTCTATCCTGTTTTTTTTCCTTCTTTGTTGCAGTTATAGTGTTTGTTCTATTATTTGGTATCAAGTAAAGATACTACTTTGTGTACAGGTTGCTACTATATAAAAAAAACTTCACATCCATGCTTTTTCACAGGTTGATAGCATAAAAGATGCTCTTAAATAATTTAAAACGTTATAAAATTCAAAGAAGAAATAATTTATTCGTTCCGCACTTATTATGATCCTTTAAGAGAATCTTTTAAGTCCTTATTAATGCCAAACGCGCTCAAAAGGTCGCTCTTATCAACATGACATAAATTATGCCAAGGGATTTTTTTGTTCCTATGAAAAAGAGTCAATAATTTTTAAATTTATTATTTATTAATTTAAATGGCACACACGGCATCTTCTTTGTAAGAATCTAATAATTAACAAGGTTTTCATCAATCTCTGTCTGGATTTCTAAAGTTGCTTTATCATACATTGATTAACATAAGCAATCCATCAGTTTAGTGAACCGGACATTAATGCCGAAAGATTTTGTCTAGAGCGGACTTTTACTGTAACTTAAGTAAATACAATAGTCGCTTTTCGGACATTAAAAAGGCTTTCGATTAATCTGTTGACGACACACACATTCACGATATAAATGTGTTTAATCTAGTAAATTGTGACATGCATGGTAATCTTACTGCACTGACTGGCAAGTATTATAAAACAATTGCGAACGGCTGCAATGCGTTCATCATTTTTGGCGAGCTTCATTTCGAATAATATTTGTTTGTTTTGCATGTTAAATCGAAATTTATTTCACTGAGTTGACACCAGAAGCAATATCTTCTCGAGTGGCATAGCCACTAGTGAAAATATAATAGCTGGCGTTCAAGAGTGAAATATGTTTCAATCTTTCTTGCAAAACAAATATTTTTTTTTCTATTTATTCCATGCTCTATTAGCCTAAGTGATTTTAAATCACGTTTACTTCTTTTGCCGCGTAACGCCATCATGACGTCGCCGTACTAATGTTGAAATCTAGTCCTAGAAATTTCTCGAATTTTGTTACATTTTTAACAAAAGGTATCCAATTATTTACTTGTTTATCATAAGGAAGCAAAATTTACTGTAGACGGAATTTTTCCTGTTGATAATTCCATGTAGTTATGAAATATTATTTTCATCCGCATCCAAATATAATCCGGCTAAAATGAAAATTATCACAAGTAATTTCACTGTGAAAGTATTCAAATATATATTTCACTTTCTACTGCAAAGCATGTAATAAATAATCTCTTTAACATGATAATAATTAAATACATGAACATAAACTTAAGCTTAATTGTGTATTAACAAAAACTTAGATTTTTCTGTATAGACATAGATCCTTGATTTAGATTTTCACTTTGAAAATGTGTTTATATTTAGCTTTAAACCATCTGTTTGCTTTAAGTCAATATCACGGCCATAACGTACGGCATAATCTAAAGAATTTATCAAAGTTTTGCGTTTAATTACAAGTCTCAACACAAATAAAGTTTCATGTTTACCCTACATATCTTATTCGTTCTCGGATTCCTGGATTACCCCTCTCCCCACACACCTTCAATTCTTTTTCAGGAGTTATCGTTCTTCAATTAAACAAATGGACACAGCAAGCTAACACGAATGTTTTATTTAATGTTTTATTTAAAATATTAAATGCAATGAATATATCATAATTAATAGAAAACATAATTATATATCATTTTTCAATATATACATGTATTCACCTGCCTCTATTGTCAGGACAGGAATCATTTCCTAAAATTTTAGTTTATATCATTTGTAAGCATTGGATTTTAATCATTACACAGAACATATTATATTAACAAACTATAGAACAGTTTCCGTTTTGCGTGTTTCATAAAAGCATAAACGACTAATAATCTGACACTATTGTAAAACATATATTGAATATTTACTACTACACAATATTTTGTCATTTTCAAAAGCAATGATACAATTTTTTTGCAAAAACCATCTTCATAACTAATCCTTACATTCGGATATATGCATTTGAATTTTGCATTATTGTAATACTTATGTAAATCAATATACATAAAAAGGACAAATTAAATATGTATGAATAAGAATACAATCAACATGCATTGATAAGTAACATTCAGATATAAACATGTCATCAAAATACATATACTTTTGGCGGATACTTACCTCCATAAAAACAACCTAGTATGTGTACATTAAGGAAACATGGTAGCCACCTTCTCAGTTGTTTTTCATTTCCACCAGCTTACTGTTACATCGGCTATGCATGTTATATCTAAATCCAATATTACACTATTTGAAGAGGTCAGTTGTTCTTTTTCTCTGCGACGAAGTCTCGTCAGATGTATACAATTTGTTTCTGACCAATAGTATTTACACAAGCGCTCTGTCTTAAGACAACTGTTTCTGTGTTGCTGTTTCCTAGCCTTCTTGTCAAATCTGCAATATTTATATAGATTAAAAGCAAACACCGTATATATTGCGTGTAGTCATACATCTCTGTTAGGTACAAAGGTCACGAAATCGACAATATTTCAGGAATAATCAGGAAAGAGATACAACCAGTTTGATTGATCAAATTAAATGAAATATGTGATTCAAAGTAGATGATATTAAATTTTCTATTGCACAGAAGACTAAACAGCACTCCATTGCTAAAAGTTTTCTTTGAACCAATAAAAATAAACCTTCAAAAAAAAAACAACAAAAACTAGTGCCCCCTCGAAATCTAACAAATCATGACATATAAGAGTAATACAGAATGTATGACATTCAATTCGGCCTTTTTATGTCAATTTTTGCATTTCTCTTGTATAAAATGAAAGTATGTTTGATTGCAGACATATAATATAATATCACGAAAGATGTAAGTGGTCAAAAACCTATTATAATGACCGATCACAAACTTGGAACATTTTACTTGAGGTCTGATTGATGTACTTATCTAATGGCACCTAAATATGATATTTATGTACGTTACAGTATGAGATATAATTCACACACATCATGATAGTGTACATTCCCATCATTCAGCCACATACTTGTGCACAGACAGACAGTTGGATCTGAATAACGATAGGGTGTGGTCAGTACAATATACTACTTCTTCATTGTCATATATTGATACCTTTCATTGTACTTTTTGATCTATGATTAATCTATATTTTGCTGCTTAAAAAAGGTTAATATTTATAGCATAAACTTATGTCAATCAGTAAAGATATAACAATGTATTACAATATCATTATGTTGTTGTCAAACAGAAATGATCGATAGGTTTTGAAGAATTTATTTTAATATGATTTGAGTTGGAAGCTATAAGCTTATCGAAACACTTTCAATTCTCAACCCGTCCTTAGCAATGATTGAAAAGTTTCTTGCACACGGAAACGGCTTGCCCCATGTTGGGAATTGAGCCCAGGTGGCCAGCAATTCATAGATTACAAGTCAGATGCACTACCCATCCCGCCACACCGCCCACTCAAATGATCTTTGGATTCTTGGTGACACGTTAGTGTTTTGTTTGTTCTATTACTTTTGATAGCTTATTGTCGCATTTGCCCGATAGTTTTTTTAAGAAAGAAGTAAAACTGATTATATTTGGATTAAAGTCTGTATAACTATGCAAATGTTAGAACATATGTAACATAAAGAACGGGATTCACCTTGCTATTCTAATATACCATTTTATGTTGTCAACACTGAATTTATATACAGAAATTGCTGAGCATGAATGTATTTTATATGACATTAAGACAATCCACACGATAATGCACATTAAACACATATAAAACAGGCCAAGGCACGTTAATTTCAGATTTAAGCTTATAAATTCAGACTTATTTAAACTAATGTTTGCACATGTGCCTCGATAGCATTCCATAGTGAAATATAAACTGTTTATTTACAAGACAGAAGCGTAATAAACAAAATGGAACACAATATCATTTCAACATATATTGTAGAAGATAATAATGAGCTGGTATTTGATAATTCAGCGTCTGCTTCGAAATGAATTGTGTTTTATTTCTCTCTCGATGTTAATAGTCTTAACTTTTTTAATCCATGGACATGAATTATTTTTAGTTTAAAAGATGGTACAAGTTACAATTTGTCCAAGTTTAAGTATCCCGTAATTTCATTCATTTATTGACAGCATCGGTACGAACTAAGACACTTGTTGACACAAATACAAAACAAAGACTATTTTAGAGAATATAAGAACATGTTAAATTTTTACACGAGACCTAGTAAAACTTTGAGTCAATTAAAATCTGAGTGTAACATTCCTAATACTAAGTTTTTAAATTGCCATGATAGACTTATCTTTTCAATCCCAACATGTTGGAAAAGAAAATTAGATAATATCTTTCCATCTGGAACAACTAAGGAAATAAATGTTTATGAGCTTTTAGAAAAAAAAACAGAAACACATCTTGTAAATAGAAAATTAACACAGGTTCAAAAAGAAAGAAGGCTAAAATACCAGAATGAGAAACTAAAATCCCAGTTAAAATGGGAGGCAGTATTTTCAGATAAAAATTAAATTGGCAACAAATATATTTAAATGCGTTTGATATTTGTAAGGATAATATTTTTCAAAATTTGTGGTTGGTTGAAATTGGTATACATGCAACCAAAGACAAATTTTTGTCCTTTTTCATTCACGAAATAAAATTTTATCATATATTCTCTACAAAAAAGAAAATACCAAATAATATTGTGTTTAAAAGAAAATTGATTGATAGAATATCTTAAGAAAAATACATAGCATTTCAAAATGATTCTCTATATGATTTCTACAGGAAGTGGAATGTTATAAGAACCGATTGATGATATATCAAAAGAATATTACCAAAGCAGCCTTTCTTTTTTTTTCTTTCTTAGTATTACCATTTTTTATCTTACCGTAGTTTGTTGGAAAACTATGTTTTGGTTTATTACAGTTTTTTTGCTCTTGCAAATTATCCTTTTATATTTAAGCACCTCCCCAAATTTTCAGCATGCTTCCAACTGACTCAAATTTTTCTTTTATTATTGATTCAACAAATTTTTATCTTGTTTAAAATATAATATCCTTTTTCTTAACTTTTTCTTAAAGAGATTCAGGTTTAAGCGCTTTGAAATTATTTTAAAATGTCTACAGCAACATATATATTAGTTTGTAACGTATGTTATGTAAAATAATTAATTGAAGGATGTACAATGAATGTATTATGTAAAAAGGAAAATATAAATAAACGGCCTTAAATGTTGGTTTCAAAAATAAAATAAAAAAAATAAAAAGAGACCTAGTAAATTAAGACCTCTGTTATTCCGACTTAGTAGGTCTGTTTATTATAATTTTGATAAATTCTTATGGTAATTCCACTCTTTATTACTGACTAATTTTTAAATATAAAAGACAATGTATGAGATAACAAACCGTCTTACTAAAACCAGACTCATAATTCAAATGTTTAAGAGAACATGACATTTGTTTCCTTTCACGACACTTGAGGTTGCCCTTGATACAATTTGTCCACTCACTATCAATGCGGGTCAAACTATTTAATAAAATAAGAGGAGCCATATGATAAATGATATATTAACTTTAAAAGCAGATACAAACCAAGTCCTTGGCTTTTTCTTTCATGATTAATTGAAATGTAAACGTTATTACGAGTACTGGATATATCAAACTTTATCTAAGGAATCACCACAAAATTATGTAATATAATACTTAGAAATAATTAATGTGTGATGGATGGGATTTATGGGCCATGCTGTCATTTATTCATATCTGTTTACTTGAAATAGTTGTTTTGTAAACGATACAGCGAACAAAGTAATATTTTCATAAGTATTCTTGATAATTTATGCCCATTAATATTTAATGATCAAGTACATACATTTTACATTTCAATGAGATATGCAATGTAAGAACAACTGATGATGCTCCTGGAAGAACGTCAACATAAGACATATATTAAAGTAAGGTCCACTGAAATGACCTTCCTCGATCAAAAACAAATAATTTCAAATTGATCCAAATGACCGACTACTAATCCTCATGATTTTCTGGAGTTTTGGAAAATATTAAACAAACGTGTTGTCGTTAATCAAAAGGTTTTATTTTTCGACCATTTGTATTTCTTCATCCCAAATGGAAACAAAAAAGGAAGATCATAAGTTATAGAAATATGTTAATATTTAAAAATTTTCAAATTAGTCATAAGTACAATGCAGATGAAAGTTTTTCCCCAAATGTTTTCAACAATCTTACTAACGTTCAGATCTTCTTAATATTGTAAATGTGAATGCCAGTTTCTCTGTTTCACCTTCAATTTGATAAAACATTCATTTTGCGAAAACGCGAAACAATCAAATCATTTGTGAAATAATTAAAATATAAAATCACCATAATCTGCGAATTCATTAAACGTGCGTAAAAGCAAAACCATATAAGAAGATATTTTTTGTGAATTTTATGACACTGCGTCTTTTTAAAGTTACTTATTCTAAATATGTGGACGCCCCCATAATTGCCCACTCTTTATGGCACAAAATCGCGAAAACAACGTGCAATTTGTGTTTTTGTCCCAACGGTTAAAAGTAGAAACTGGTCCAATTTCAAAATTATGAGAGCAAATCAAACTTTGTGCATTAAATATATATAACGGTTGAATAGTTCTACCAGCCACACAAAGAGACCTGTTGATACATTAAACTGACCGTGGAATCAATATTGGGCCCCGGACACCAAATATTCTTATTTGAAAACGCACCCTGATGAGTTTTACATGTACCCGCCCCATCCATTTTAACGTCAAAAAGTCAAGGTCATTGAAACTTGTTAAAACACACAATACACTAGACATTGAATCAAAATACCTAGTCATTTGAATCATGTTATGTTTATGTAAGTAAATTGCATCAAAATGTCAATGTTTGTGTGAACTTTTCATCAAATTCTCTTTGTCTAAAATCTGCAGTTTAATTTTAAGCACTGAGAAAAGTGAACCAAGCTGCACCTTTACCTACGGTGGCACAAATGTGACATGTGTGTGTTTTTATTTATCTCGTGGCCACGGGATACTATATCGTGGCCACGAGTTACTAAGTCGTGGCCATGAGATAGCTAAGTCGTGGCCACGATATACTATGTCGTGGCCAAGAGATAGCTATCTACCACCGGCTTAAGCAGAATTCAACATTTAACACGAAAATGGTGAAATTTTAAATTTAGAAACATCCGCAGATGTGCTCATAGACTCTATTAAGGTAATCAAAAGAAATAGCTCGAAATTTTTGATAATTTATTTCAAACAAACATTTCAGACAATAGTGAACATAAATACACGAGAGATGATGTCTACATTAAAATGTATATCCATTTTGGATATAGTTTGCAGTTCGAATGAAAAAAATCGTGATACTACAATATTGATTGTTCTCCTAATATATTTAAATTTAAATGCCATATACATGTATCGTCATTCACTCACTATTAACACTTAAAATAAATGTAAACCTCTTGCTGGTGTTTCTGTTTTTATAAATTTTTCTTATAAAATCATTATAAAATCTTAATCATGTATATGGTTTATTCTTTCAATGTCTAGCTGACTAATGAAAATGTCCTTCACTGCTTAATATCATATACTATATTTTTCACATACATGTAGGCTTAATTAAGAGCTCTTCCACAAGCAAGGAAAACATATAGTAGGCCAACATGCACTGCCAAATGTGTCCAACGGACCCTTCGTTAAATTGGACATGTCACACCCATTTCACAAGTATTTTACTGAAATGAAAACACGTGTCAATTTCGAAAGTCTTCTAAATTTCACTGTATCAGTACATGGAATTAGAACTGTCCTTTCTTATATATCCATTTGCGAATGATATTCCCATACGCACAATTTAAGTATGATATAGTTAAATCCTTTCTTATATATCCATTTGCAAATGCTATTACCATACGCACAATTGCCAATACGTAGATAAGTCGATCATTACAACGAATCGTAAGGAACCACTATTTGCGTACAATTAGCTTATCGAATCAGATATCATGCGTACAGTAAGAAATACGGGAATTTTGTAGATATATGTGTAATAGATGGTTAAAACTTTCCGTGTATTTTGTTTTCCTATGTATAATAAACATGTTGAAATAACTAATCAAATATCTTTCCCATATTGTCTGTTATTGTTTTTCTGTCATAAGAATGTCAGATTGCCGGTGACATTTGAGGTAGCAAACACCTCAATAACTTTGTCCTTATAATGAAATAAATTCTTTTATTTTGACCATCATATACACACACATCTTTCGCTCAGCATATATTTTATTTAAAAAAAATACAACAGAGAACAAATATTTGAAGCAAGCTGGTTCTTACTCACATTATTTGTTTCATACCTCCGCCATTATTACGTATCGCACGATTTCACCTCGCTTAAAAACGTATCGCACCGCTACACGTTCGACCCCTTGTGTATACTGTTCCATTAATCCACAAATAACTGATTCCCAAAGAAGTTTCATCCCATACTTTTTCATGAGTGTTATTATATAAATAACACATGGGTTTGCGGGAAACAGTAAAAATATCATCCCGAGGGAAAATACTGTTACCCGAAGCGTAGCTGAGGGCAACAGGATTTTTACGAAGGATGATATTTTTACTGGTACTCACAAACCCATGTGTTATTTCTTTTTTACCCCGAACGGATACTGTGATCACATGAAATTGTCATTTAACAAAAATAAACCAAGAGTAACAATAACTAAACTGTCCTTACCTTTTAAATTTTAAGTGTACTGTACAGTAGGCCGACTTGAGATTTTTTTCTTTTATTCTCCAAGCAAGTGATAGACAGGACTGATTTTGATAATTTGGCTCCCTATAAGATGCTAGAGGCATTTTGTAGTACAAGTGGTATCTCGGTGTATTTTACCTATTTTTACCTATTTTAGGTTTGCTGAATCCGATAAAGGTGGATACCAAATTGAAAAACTTGATGTTGACCATTTAAAATGACAACTAAAATGGCCGCCAAATTTCTTTATCATAAATGGATGATATATCAAATAAAACTTTTAAGGAAAGGAAAAGCCTGAAATTTGTCACAAAGCATGTTTAGCTAAAAACAAATAAGACACCAAAACAGAATTAAAAAAACACAAAACAATCCAATATGGCCGAAAAATCCAAGATGGCAGACATTTTTCTATAGGCCAATATAATAGTAATATAGAAGTAATATTAAAGATAGTACTGAAACTTTTAAGGCATTTACGCAGCGAACACCACACTCTTTCCTGCCCTATCTGCTAGATATAGAGCTTTCATATATTTTATCTGGCACTCTATGCAAGCATATAGAGTGGCTACTCAGATGCCTACTTATGTTTGCACAGCGTGCGTATGTGTGAGGGGTTAAAACGTGTGCATGAAAAATATACATTAATTAAATGCACCTTTCTCTGAGTACTCTAAATAGTTTTGGTGTACGTTTTTCTGTTATCGGTCGTCGTCTTCGTTCTTCTGCTATCGGTTCTCGTCGCATTTCTCTGCTGTCTTCTTCTCTTATTGGTCGTGACTTTTGTTTTTCAGGTTTTGGTCCTCGTCGCAGTTCTCTTGTTGTCAGTTTTTTTCTGTAATCGGTCCTGGTCTCAGTTCTTTTGTTGTTAGATGTTGTGTTATCGGTCCTCTTCTATTTTTCTGTTATCAATCCTCGTCTCCGCTGTCTTGTTGTCAGTTCTTCTGTTATCGGTCCCTGTCCTCGTTTTTCTCCTTTCTTTTGTCATCGGTTCTCGTCTCTTTTCTTATGTAATCAGTCCTGGTCTCCGTTTTCTAGTTGTCAATTCTGTCATCGGTTCCCGTCTCTGTTATCGATCCCCGTCTTCATTCGTCTGTATTCAGTTATCGTCTATGTTATTCTGTTATCGGTCTTCGTCTATTTTTCTGTTATCAATCCTCGTCTCCGTTGTCTTGTTGTCAGTTCTTCTGTTATCGGTCCCTGTCCTCGTTTTTCTCCTTTCTTCTGTCATCGGTTCTCGTCTCTTTTCTTATGTAATCAGTCCTGGTGTCCGTTTTCTAGTTGTCAATTCTGTCATCGGTTCCCGTCTCTGTTATCGATCCCCGTCTTCATTCGTCTGTATTCAGGTATCGTCTATGTTATTCTGTTATCGGTCTTCGTCTATTTTTCTGTTTCAATCCTCGTCTCCGTTGTCTTGTTGTCAGTTCTTCTGTTATCGGTCCCTGTCCTCGTTTTCCTCCGTACTTCTGTCATCGGTTATCGTCTCTTCTATAATCAGTCCTGGTCTCCGTTTTCTTGTTGTCAACTCTGTTATCGATCCCCGTCTCTGTTTTTCTGTTATCGGTTGACGTGTCTGTTCGCTTGTTGTCAGTTCTTCTGTTATCGGTCCCTGTCTCTGTTCTTCTGTTAGCGTTCTTCGTCTCTGTTCGCTTGTTGTCAATTCTTGTCTCCGTTCTTCCTTCTGTTATCGGTCGTCGTCTTCGGTCTTGTACTTTCGGTACTTGTTTCCTGTTCCGTTAAGGTCTTTTCTTGTTTCTATCGTTGCCGTCATCCTGTGTCTATGTCCTGGTTTTGTCAGTCTTGTAGTCATTTATTCGTTCAGTGGAGCAGCGGGGGATCGAACTCACGACCCCTTGATTTGTAGGCAGACAGTGTTACCACTGCACCATAGCGCCCGCTCTGAATAATAACTAATTTTGAAAATCCTTTATACATTAAATACTATTACAATGGCTAACAAAGGGTGTATTACAATTATATTTTAACACCTCTATTATGTAGGCAACCCACGTGACTTTTATATATGGTCAAAGAAAATATTACTCCATTTTTTAACAAGTAGTATTTTTATAGATAACTTTGCTGTTCTTGTAGAATTTTCTCAAAACCGTGACTGAATTCCAAAATTTTCGAGAGCTGCCATGGCATAGCAAGCACACGTAGCAATATCTCGGTTTCAGACATTTTATGACTCGATGAAAATATGTGTTGTTATTGTTGTTGTTGTTTCTAACTTTAACTTTAAATTTCAAATTAAATAGTCACTTATTTGTAAACAAAATGGTAAACATTTGTTGTTTTCTGTATTTTTGTTAAGAATGTGATAAAGTTTAAGATGACTTTTTAATATTAACGATTATCCATCGTATACCTGAATGCAGATATAATTGAATCTAAAAAATGAATTATGCAGATATTATTTTTGGCAGAAAACAACAAATACAAACAAAACAACACACAAAAAAACTACATGCAGCATACATGTGTAATGTTCACAATGTGCTGAAAAACGGCTCTTTATTAATTTCAACATTTCATCAAGTGACACATTTTATAAAAGAATGGGACAGAAATGTTATTTAAAAAGTAGGTTGAATATTTTTTAAACCTAGTTTGCTCAACACTCAATTATCACATTTTATATATAAACCTGAGGTACAGAAAATTGACAGAAAACAACTTTCATAGATTGAGATAGAGCCAAGATGTCGTAGATATTAGGGTTAAGTAGGATAAACATATTACAAGCTTAAATTCTTAAAATTTTGTACTGCCTTAATTTTTTTTTAAATACTTGCAATTATTTAATTATTATGTCTTTAGTTAATAGTTTCTGGAGAAAAGGCTTAACAAAGGTGGTATCTTTTATTTTATAGATAAATTTTATAATGTGTCACATGTCGCCTTGAAAAAAGATTTTGTAATGGTTTTGCGCATACTTAATCCCGCTTTTGCATGTTGGAACAACAATAGTTCATTTGTTTGTATTCACAGCCTCATTGCTTATTTTGTTTAGTCTTATTTCATTGATCTGTCAATTATAAATACATTACAGCACTAATTGAAATATAAGATTACACTTCGAATATGGGGTATATAGAGGACATTTGTTTGTTTGTGTGTAAGATGAAATTTTATTTCATCGAGTGGGCTTTAAAAACAGTATTCCCACGAGTGGCGTGGCCACGAGTGAGAATACTGTTTTTAAAGTTCACGAAAAAGTTTATTTTTTAAAACATTTTTTGTGTCGGTTTGTGTTGTGTTTATGGCATTGAAATGACATTTTCTGACATTTCAAAATAATTTTTAAATATTCATTTTAAACCATAAATACCATAATAAGTGCAAAATATATGAAAACAAAATGAACAACTTAAAAAAATCATAGCTACAAATAATGTTGAAAATTACGGATCACCTGAAGTGACATTTTCTACATTTTCTTCCTGAATTGAATTCGTTTTTACGAGATAATAATTCCCAATTAGAAATATGTTTTCGTTTTAACGAAAAATAAAATCTTAATTACGAAATATTGAGCAGCCATTTTGAATTGACCTTTTGAAGGTCAAGGTCAAGTTTATTTTCTTGGTATCCACCCTCATCGTCTTCAGCATACCAGTATTAGGTTAAAACACTCAAGATATTACTTGTACTATAAAATGCCTCCAGCATTCATATTTTCTTAAAATCAGTCTTGTCTATGATGATATCTACCAGTCATAAACATACAATAAGCTGTACTTTATTTAGAAAACAAAACACAAACCCATTTATACGGTTATGATCAGTGAAATCTGATCCTTCTGTATCCAGAATATTCTTCGCATGGTTTTTGACCAATGTGTTTTCAAAATAACCATGATATCCTATGTCTGTCCAGCATATCTGTAATGTCTCATTGATTAAGATTCAAATTGTTAAATAATCTTTACTCGTCTGAATGTTCTAGTTTGACACATAATTTTTCACATTGCCATTACTTCCGGTGAGAAGGGATGTTTACTTTTAAACTATTCAACAAAATGAGATTTTATACGCGAAAAGCACTCCAGGGTGAAAGCAACTAAAGTTTATGGGTGTTCATAGTAACTTAAGTGATGCCCTATTGTGGTTAACTTCGAAAATAACAATGAATCGAGAAAAATTGGCGGCCATTTTATTTTATTTTATTTAGAAAATAGACCATGTGACCAGATGTTATACTGTTAAAAAGTACTGTTACCCCTGTATCAGTATAAATTTCTTGGTCACGTGGTAGACTTGCATTAACAGCAAGAATAACTTCCAGAGGCCTATGGGAAATTAACATTACGAAAAAAGTGAGGGGTAATAAAAGGTTTTGTCCATTGAATAAGTTTGCACTTAGTTGCAACGTTTGCGTTTACTTATTTAAATTATCCATTTAATTATGTTGAGAATATCTTACAATTTATAACGAAATTTGATTGCTGAGTAAGTGACTGGTTAAATCAAAATCGGAACAACTTAATTTCCTGTGAGTATTTTTTAAATGGACAATATTTTGAAAGTAACATTTAATTTAGAGATATCAGAAATTCATTTAATGGCATGTGATGTTCCCATTTTATGATGTATATTTATTATGATTACTCCTAGGACTGTTATCATAAAATGATTTACATAACATGCTACACTGAAATATGTCTGTTCTTGATCTTTAAAACAATCATTGTATTTTATTACATTTGTCTTTCTAACTATTGATGCTTTTATATAGATATTCGAAAATATAATTATTATCTGAAAGATTTTCTGTAAAGTAGTATAATTAATCAACATGCAAAATGATATATTTGAAAATGAATTATTAAAGGCGGTGGGATGAAGGATAAATGATTGTATGCTTCAGAGATTTAAACTTAAAACTTTACCAATAACAAATGACAATAACATTGATATATATAAGAGATTTTACAAGCATAATATAAATAAAATAACTGTTTGTAAATACATACATGACATATATGTCAATTGACTTTTCCCATTCATTTTTAGGCGTCCGAGGCTGACTGGTTTACTGCGTTCCATTTACTTATCCCTCACTGCTGTGGGTTCGAATCTTTAGGTTCCTGTACAATCTAGCTTACGGATGATGGGTGGGTTTACTCATCTGCCAGTTTGTGTATTAAATAATGCACGGATAGGCACCTAACGTATTTCTAACACAAGTACAGTTTAACAAGAGCAGGAGAGTGACCATATGAAATTTTCTGTCTTGATGCCCCCCCCCCCAATTGCCATCCCTGAAAAGTGAGGTAACAATCCAGCAAGCTAAGGGGAAGTAGGAGGCTCTACTGTGAAACTAGCTCGTCCCTCAAATAATGGTCGAAGGTGTACCTCAGGCCTTTTTCAACCGGCATAAGTCACTGTATGCACTTTTCAATGGAACTATCAATATATAAAATTATAAATCACCTGTTAAAGAGAATTAATATTATTGTAGACAAATTGTCATGTACTATTAAATATATGTCTTTACACACACATTAACGACAGTTAAACAAACGGAAGTTAATGTTTATAGGCATTGACAGTTCTGGTTTTAAAATGTCTATTTGATGCAACGTACTTCGCGGATACTAAACTTAATACAGTTTCCGTGGTGAAATACAGTACTAAAATCTCGACAAAATTTATTCTGTTGCAATGGGAACAAAACGATAAAACAACTCATAAAATGGCTATGTCACGATTTAATTTGAAATCAATAAACTGTGCGGACATGCCATAGCAATTATCTTTTAAAGTCATAAAGTACTGCTGGCCCCTCGTTCACTAAGGTTCAAAGATAAATATTCGGATCAGGATCAAATTTCATGAAAATGGATTTAAGGTAGATTTTTATGAAATTGCAAATAAATGTATTGTTATTTTAAATAAACAAGATATGGACATATTCATCCGGATCCTAAAATTGATCCTTAGTTTGATACGATTTGTTTTGTTTTTATTTTGCTATTCGTCGATCTTGTCCCTTTCTTTGAAAATCAGCATTTATTTTACATTTTAAATATCTACGGTAACCATTTAATTCTAGGAAAAATACGATCATTCTTGGTTTTATTAAACAAAGAAAATAAAATCAGGATAATTTGATCCTAAACCTGATATTTTCTCAGCGAACACGGGGCATGGCGTTTTTAAATATGATACGTATGATCGATCTAATCAAAACAATATTTATCTCATAGTATCAAATCATTCTTTTTTTTTTACAAAGAATCGTTTTTGATACCATAGCAATAACACAATAACGAGTGCAAACAGATATTGATTTGTGAAATTTCATTTCAATTCTGACAGTAATAAGGCTTCACTTTTATTTGATTTTGTCCCATGAATAGTTTTGCACTTAATCTTTCCGGAATTCTACGCATTTAATTGTTTCCCCGCAGTTTTGTCAAAAGCAATATCACAGTTATCTCAGAATGAATAGGAGAAGACGCAACTGATTCGCCACTATACTATAATAAGGTTGCTTCTTTTCTTTTTCTAAGAGTAAGGAAAATATTGAGGATTTGTCTGTAAACATATATAATATTAAAACACTCTTCATGACATTTAAAGAAATGTTACCTTGAAGTGAATCATGTGCAATTATAGTTTTTTAATACAATTTTGTTTTAACGGGTCTATAAATGAAAGTAAACCAATTTTTATTTAAATGTTAAAATCAGTTTCTTTACGCTTTAAATTTTCAAACTTGTCCTAGTCTTAATTTTAAATCAGTAATTGAAGAATATATCTTATTAATATTTATGGTTGGTTCTTTAATTTTTTCCTTTAGTTTAAAATGTTTTTCATTGTGCTTTACTTACATTTTTCTGGAATTCACTTCCATGTAAGGTAACATACATAATATTATGTATTTTTGTAAATTCCATAAATGTAAAACATGTTACTCAGATCATTTTAATTGACATATCCTAAATTTGTTTAGATTAATTTCGAGTCTGTTTCAGTGGTGTTGACTTATGTTGATACAAGACGCATTATTTTAAGAGGGTTAGAAGATGTGGGCGATCCTTGGAATACATTTTTTATCAATTTAGCCACGTCAATCAAATGTCTAGAATAAGACATACCCACGCCTAGAATGAAGTAGATATATCCTTTGAAATTATGAAGATTTAACAGTTTATCAAATATCTGTCCATGAAAAATTAACATTTTATTCAACATTACAGTTCTATTTTCTTATATCAAGCTACATTACATAAACGAATTCTTATCGGAGATTTTGTGACTGTATGGAATTCTTGTTATACAGATATTTGATTGGAATAATATACATTTTTACAGTACATAGTTTAATATTAATAATTAAGTATGCAAATATTTTACTTAGTGATATCCATAAAATATGATAAACAAGATCCACAAGGAAAGGCGGCGTTCAATGAGCTGAACAAATATTCAAATGATATTACAACCTGTTTGGTTCAGGAACTTGCATTTTGAATTAAATCCATTTCAAATAAACAATCATTACAATCATAACATTTACAATAGTTTTAAAACCAGAAGAATATCCTATCTTGTATGTTTTAAAAGATAATGAGATTGATTTTTATATCATACATGAGATAATGTTTCAGATTTATGTTTCATTTTATACGTTACATGTCATTTAAAATATACATACAAATGAATCATTTTAAATAAACAAGCATAACGGCTTATACATGTTATAATGATTGATGATTTAAATATTATTCATTGTACCATCAGTGTAAATAACATAGACAGCTGAAATCCAATAAAGGCAATGAAAACAAAATATTATTGTTTAAAATCTTACAACGAGCCCCTACATAACTCGCTTATAATCAATGGAAAAAAAATAATAATACAGTCTTTGTAAACCCCATGTTATTTATTATCTAGTGAACCATTTCATAATATGTAACAGTAACATCACGCTCACTATTGAAAATTCTTGCCAAAAATATTTTTTTTTTAAAACCATCTGCGCGTGCAAGTTATAGGCCAATCTTCAAATTAAATTAGACAAGTTTTCAATGCGATAAAATGATCAATCATCGACTTTTTTCATTTTCAAAACTCATTTTGGAATCATTGATTAATGAAACTATCAATCACTATGAGCGAGTAGTTTCCAAGACAAAAATGATAATCATACTCCATTGTTGACACTTGTTATTAATCAAATTTAAACTTTTAAGGCAATTCCAAGAGATATTTAGAACAATGTTGCCTATATTTCCCATTACCCTCAAACTTCCTTATTGTTTAATAAATTGACGATGATGATATATTATGAAAAAATTAACTTGTTGCACGAATCAGCTAATACCATTATTACAATATAGAATATTCTTTGTGATAAATCAGTATACTTTTCGTTAAATTAAATCACGTGACTTTCGGAATAAAAATACACCTGGCTTTAATTGAATTTAAAAAATATGATTTGTTTATCAAAAAATTGTAAGTAAAACTATGTGTTATCTACTTATAATGAGCGGGCCCTACACTTTATTAAATAAAGCAATAAAATATTGAAACAAGGTTAAAGAAAAAAAGAATATATCGGTTTCCCTATGCAGATCACAAAAATGTCGCATGGTATGACGAACCATGCTTCTTTCCTTACCGATTTCAACGGAAAATTTTGTGTGAATGTCTTTGCCGTATATAATAATAAGTTATATCCACCGATGAAAATGAGAAAATGATTGATTGTATTGATTGGATGCATGGTATATTTAAAACGTGTTTTCTTCCATATTTGTTGTTGTTATATTAAAACATCCCAATAGTAGGTCGTGTTATTACTAGGAACCTTTCATGACAAATAGGAAAGTAATTCTAATTTGCAATAAACTTCTGCTTACCAAATGAGCAAAACTTCCTTCCTTTTAACGGTCCGCTTCTAACATCATACCAAGTGATGAACAAATCAACATTTAATATGTCAGACAGATACAGTTTATTATACACATTACAATACAGACATACATTTCAGAGAAGTTAATGTAAGACAATCTCCATAAAGTAGCAAACTCATATTTTCGACGCGTGAAACTAATTCATCTTTATCTTTATGAAACATTTTTTTCAGGTGTGTTAAATCAATACATGCAATACAATTATTTCGAGAGATCAACCATAACATAGTTTTACCGTTTATTTAAATTTTTGAAAGATATTTCGTTAGGTATAGCCTTATATCGAATTAAACATACGCACAAAATATAAATAAACTTTTTCAGAGTTTGTGATGAAATAAAATCTTTTTCTGTCGATTTTATTTGAACCGCTCAAACGAACATATATGAAGATTTATAGACAAAACATAAGAAATATTGATAAAAGCTTACAATGCAGTCAGTTTGGACAACATCTTACAAAATGTTTAATGCTTGGCGACGTTATATGATTATGGTTCTCTCAAACGGATTGATACTCCGTGTAACAAGACAGTGCCTAATGGAGCAATTATCCGACAAACGACAGATTTCCAAATTTATTTTGACAAATATCTTTTAGTAGCTTTCTATGTTGTGTGACTTTTTAAGACACACGTGTTTATTTGGTACCTGAAAACATTTAAACGTTTCGTTTCTTGTCAAATATTGTACAAGGTGTGTTTTAAAGGAATTATTTATGCATGGAATTGGACATTTTTCTCATGCCTTTACAGTACTCCCCGGTTACTAGAAATGCATAATTTTAGCTGACGGTTATACTTTTTGAATGTTTCACAGCACATGATTTGAGTAACTATACGTTTAAGGTGCCGAAAAGTGAAACATCTAAGTTCCTGTTCTCAGGATATCTATGTCCAGAAAGACATGTTTTTGGGTTTTGAAAAAAAAATGTCGCAAGGCAAAGGTCTTGGGAATAATGAGGGAGCGGTAACACTGTTACCATTTCCTCTATCAAAAGGTATTTTATAGTAGGTAGTGTATAACATGTAATATCGCTATCCAAGAAAGTAAAGAAAAAAAAACAACTTTGAAACTGTTTTTCATCTTCCGTCTTATTTCGCCAAAAACATTATATCAATATTTCAGTTTCGATATTCAATGAATGAATATTCTATATTACATTAGAAATTTTTTCAGATATAGTAATCCCCCATGTGATATTGCCGTGTTGACGCTGTCAAAAGGAAATGTCAAGTCGTGGAGGAACCATATTAACTTTTTGATAGGAAAAAACATAATCATGGGAAAAACTGGTTATATAATACATGTATTTTGTTATGAATTCCCTTTTGGACTGGTCTTATACCTACATGAATATGAAGTGTCAAACATAAAGTTTTGTGATTATTTTTAGAATGATAGCGCAGAACGTATATTGTTCATGTTGTTAGAGTAACTTGTAATCTTGTCTTTTTTTAAACATAATAAATGTACAACAACATAACAATTATTTAAAGTATTTCAATTTACATCGTCAAGGATATTAAGACTATTAAACCAGTCTACATTTTGTTAAGTATTGATTCTCTTATTTTATTGTGTTTATGTATAAATAATAACCACAATTAACATCCTCATGCCAAAATATTTGCCGGACGACATTGCGAAGGTTCATTTTCGTGTTGAATGCGTATGCAAATTCTGCGCCTCTTAAGGCCGTCGTGAAGCCATGATGCATCTTGTCAAATCGAGTTGTCTTCGTCCTTACTTCGTGTCGATGCCATCTGGAATTTCGCCTCAAGAAGATAATACGAAGGAAACAAGAAGATGCCAAAGTGTTTAATAACGGCAACAATAAACGTAAACCCCCGCAATACCATCATGTCGTCATCGTATTCTAATACGCTAACAACGATGTTGACAAAGAGAGCAAATTTGAGTGTCTTAAGCGTTAGATATGTAATATGATGGAGATATAAACGCTAGCCTCAGACCACCTTCCTCATCACAACTCCACACACCACCACAACACCTCCTCTGGGATTTCTTGATGGGTTGACCCTCACGCAGCTTCGAAAAACGAGTCCTCTGTATGTGGTACCAGTACATGATTGCATCATCTGCAATGACAGAAATGAAATAAAAAGATTACTGCAATCATTCAAATGGTAATTGACAGCAATTCAATTTTATGTAAAGTATCAGAAATATATTTAAAATAATCCAAAGTTAATTAAATATTAATGTTTCATAGATAATAATTCAACCAGTACCCCGCTACCTTTCTTTCCCATACCTGCCTCCTTAATGATTTGTCTTTGTACTGTTTGTCCTCCATGTCATACGTATACAGAAGCTTATAACTCTCGATCCATCGATCGATTACCTCCCCCTCTTCTTGCCCACCTGTAAAGCTGTATGGTACACCAGATGGTGGGTTCTCATTGTTGGTATTGCCTTTCCCTTTGGCGCCCTTGCCATTGCCTACTTGAGACTTGGGCTTGGATTGTCTGTAGAAAGTTCGAGGGAAGCTTGCTCATCTAAAAAGATACCAAATGAAAAAAATAAATACTTGCATATCAACAATGTATGGGAACATGTAGCGAATTACTACCCTACTATCCCGATTAATACAAAATATAATTTGTTAATATCTACCTTCAATATCTGAGAATTCAGGCTGTATGATACGAGGTTTATTAGTTCTATACATTGAGATTAACAAGTAAATGACATCAGTAAATGTATTATTATATACATGTTCTTTTTATTTTCGAATGTGTACCGCGTCTGTCGATCCAAGCTATTAAAATAACTGTATTGTAATGTTCATCATTCAGGGGTTTTCTAAATAATAATAAACCAATGGTAGCTTGTACAATTACGGATACTCTGCTCCATATCTTATCAAAACCGGTTGAGAAAAAGTAAAGATATTGACAAAAATTCCTATCTGAATCGGGAGAAAATGCGCTTTAAAGTCAAGTGTAATGTTAGAGGTTCGTAACTTTAAACATGTATCCGTTTACTATAAAACTAAACTAAAAAATTGTTAATGTGAACACAATATCCGATTAATATTCTGCAAAACTGATAGACATTCCTAACAGTATTAATGTCTTATTAGGTATGAAAGGGATTTCTTTCATATGGTTTGAATTTATTCATTTACATTTCCTTCTAACAAATCAACATGAAACGAAAAATTCCCTCCCAGACAATATAGATTATGTACTAGTATTAAATACTTAGGCAGCAATCCATTTGCACCTGCAGCAAGATTAACGCTCAGCTTTTGACGGTAGAATCGATTAATAATAAATGATTGATTTCTACTCTAAGACAATTATGAGAATATAAATCCTGCAAACGACCAGTTAAATTATGTTTTACTTGGGAGAAATTGAAAAGCTCTGGAAATAGTGCTTGGTAATGTCGACGGCAATTTATTTCAAAATGTAAATATTCTGATTTATTTGCAACAAAACTGAGAGAATTAACAAAAGGTAATATAAATATAAATAAAAATAAATATTAAGCATGTTTTACGAGATAATTTGTACCGATACTTAATGACAATTTTGCTTTTGTCACCATTTTCGTTAGAACAAATTAATAAACATATGTAATTAAAATTTCAAACAATTCGACTTGTTGTGTTTTCGTACAGTATTTAATCGTTATAAAATAATATTTACAAACCAGATGGAGATGTTTTTTTTTGTTTTTGTTTTTTTTTCCACTGATAAATATACTTTTAAATAAAAAGAATTACTGTTGAATGATTAACGTGTCTTTGCCCTGTCCTTTTTATGTTTGGGGTCCGCCTGGGCTCCTTGCCATTGGGTTCTTGTTGCTTGGTCATATGGGGGTTGCGTTCATTGAACGCCGCCTTTCCTTGTTGATCTTGTTTATCATAGCTGTAGACATGATTTGATTCTTCCGTGCTTTTATCTTACCAACTATCGACACAGATCAAACAGTGAATAAGATGAACCAAGTGATTAATTGTCTAGTAGAAGATTGAAAACAAGTGTTTGACAGTTGATAAATTGCTATGTAAACGACATTGCGAAGTAATAAATAAATCAAAAGTTAAGAGGAACCACGACAAATCGAAGTGAAACTTTACGGGGAAATGATGCATGTGTTATGAAGCATCGAGTTTGTTATGCACCACGTTCTAAGGAATTCCAAAACATATTAGATTGATGCAGTCCTTTCATTTGACCTAATGGTTCAGATTATTGTCAACATGCTCAACCATGTGTTCGTTGGTTTTAGCCCAGGTTGAGCAAAAACAATGTTTACTTATTTTAACAGTATCCAGTATTTTTTAAGGTGTCTGTAAGAATTTGTTCATAATGATTATGAAACGCGAAATATAATATTTTTAGATTAGAAATCAATAACTAAACATGGCAATTTGAACAATTTTGTATCACAATTTTAGAATTGATTGCATTGATTCAGGAACATTAATTTTCGGAAATATGTGCAACAAGTTTGATTTTTTTGGTCATATATGATATTAAAAGTTGGCATCGGTCGATATAAATGTCATAATCTGACAAAATGATAGATTGAAAAGATGAGATCATTTTGAATGCTAGATTTATGAGAGAGTAAATATTGCATCTTATAACGACTCTCTATGTGCCAATCAGACAAAGCAAACATAAATGATTAAAATGTTTAATATTATTTAAGTAAACTTTTAGACAAAGTTTATGCGTATGTTTTTTCTATAAATATGTAAATCTCTCAAGGATTTTTCTTAAATAGCTATTGCTTATAGTTTGCTTATTTAATACCATTACATTCTTATCTCAATATCATGGCTAAATCAGTTGAGTTATCTTTTGATATGTATTTCGAAGAGCAAGGGCTATTAAAATGATTCCACAATACAACAGTCGAAATATCGGTAACTAAATTGAAAGAAACTTTGGGAAATATTAATCATACCATTGATTAATACATGCGTGTTGTATATGTGATGCAATAAAGCAAAGATTGCAACATATTTGTAACTAACTTGTACTTACAAAAGTATAAACTCATCAATCAAAACGGTTCGCAATTATATAGTGACAATCAATCTATAATAGTCTGATAATTACATTTTGAGATTTTTTTTTTCATAAAAAATTAAAAACAACAACAATTAATGTGTCATCGAAATGCAAATGTGGCAGGATTTAATCGCAGCATTCCCATCCTTACATCGACAATATTAATCCCATATCGTAACAGATTTTGCAAAATCTTATGTGTTTCTGTTTCACTTGAGCCGATTTGTAAGGCGCCAGACTTGTTGCAGTCATGTGGATTATGTAAATAATATTAAGCTTTCCTAGAGGTTCGCTACAGTCTTCGCAATATGTGATAAATAAGCGTCAGACAATGTCCGCATGTAGAATTTGTGCTCGACGGTTATTTCTTAAAAAGGTTTCACAAATTGAATTTGTCTTAGATATTAAAGTATAATGTTAAATGTGCCAAGAAATATTATTTTATCGAATCATTCTTGTTTAATATCATAATTTCTTTGTGTTTCATTATTAATATTATTGTTTTTGTAGTTGTTTTAGATACTGTCATCAGAAGAGGACAGTGCAGGTGGTAAGACGATGGCAAATTTGTTTCCGTTAAGCAGCGGTATTCCTTGTCCTTCCGAAAGAAATTTATTTATTTAGGAAATATTATATATTTTCTGAAGTAATATGTTAATAAATGACGATTAGCAGCACATATCCACATATGTACAATAATGTCTTGACCGTGTATTAAAAAGTGTGTTTATTTCTCTAATGGTTGAGCCAAAATATAATTCATTAATATTAATACGATAAAAAACATAACATGTAACAAAATAGTAATTTAATGCTGGGAGTTGTCTCCAATATTAAATTTCAGCCTAATAAAAGTAAATTCGTAGATATAAAAGCAAACAATACATTATTTATATATTTTTATTACGGCTGTAAAAACCGAAAATACAAAAAGCCAACCTGTTACCATTACGCCGGGTTTATTTAAAGGTACACATGAGTGGGCATATTTAAATAGAAAATGGTTGTCAGACATATTTTCGATCATAATTGTACCGAAACAGACCAGACTTTATCTTCGTTTGGGTGTAAAATATATAATTCGATTTACAGTATCGAAGATTTCTGTTGACATCTGAAACTGTGTGGTAGAACTATTTTCACTTGTATTGTTTCCGAGTTTATTATAGATAAAATCCGAGGACGTTCCGATTGATGTACTTATTGCACTGACAGACGATAAAAACTATCGAATATTTACTAAAAAAGTGTCCAATATTTAAATATTTTATACGTTTTCATCCAATATTTATGAAAACAATGGCGAGTCTGTTTCTATCTTCCAGTTGTGTGCATATAATGTTTCATAGTAAAACAAACTGTACTGATACATTAAACGCACACATGTACTAACCGAGTTTTTACCTCTTATTCTTGAGACATAGATACTAATTCTAAGTTGCACGATTTCAAAACATTGTGTTTGATATTGTTTATATCATAGACATGTTCCCATAATTTAATTTATATTAGAGCATTACATTTCTTAAATTCTTAGTAAACCAAAATTTATTCTTTATCAGCCAATTGAAAGTGACCGTTACATACCACTCTGCTTTTGATGTTACAAATATACATATTAATTAAACAATCATGCTGCCGTTTAAATGTCAGTTTACAAAACCAGCGAAAAAATAATTTATTATCGTTAAATGAAACGTAGACATGACAATGATAGCTTAAATGATTTATATTGAACATTTATTTTAAATTAGTAAACTGTAAGCAATATCAAAGTAAACGTTTTGTTTTTAATTTTCCAATAAAAGTGATCATGTAATTTAGCTAAATATATACGTTTATGTTTTACACAGAAACGCCTTGTATCTGACATAATGCTGTAAGCAAATACAAAATACAACAGAAAACAATGCATACAACCATGTTCAGCAATCGTAGATTTGTGGTGAATTACTGTCTTTTCATTAGGATTGATCCACTTGATAAACTGTAGCCAATAAAACTGTTTTGTTTTCATTGACTATTGTGATAGAAACAACGCAAAACAGCAACTTTGTATTAGTTATATAATATAAACTGTAAACTTTATGGTGTAATCATAATTATGATGGAAAAAAATCACTGATACAAAAATCATACTTTGACTTCATTATTGCTCATATTTAACAAAATGTAAAGTAAATGACTTGTATAAACACTTTCATAATTACTCAGACACAAAGTGTCTCGTCTTGAGATACAGAGTGCCTCAAAGCTTAGCGCGCGATACCGTTCTGTGTCGTTATCAATTGAATATAAAGTCATAATATTTTTGAAAAATGCCAGACATCGTTTTTATTTTGAAGCTTTATTTGATATGATAATATCATTCTGTTAAATAGTTTCTATTTTGGTACATACTATATTTTTAACCACTCGCAAATCAAATTGAAAGCATTCTCAAGAGAATACTTACGAAAGGGTCATTTTGCAAATTCATAATGTTCTATAAAAATCAAATCTAATTAGGAGATTTTAACATCTACGTAGGAGATACAAAAGCCTACTGAGGACTTTTAAACTGCTAAATAGGAATTTTTAACTCCTACGTAGGACATTTTATCTAAAAAGAGAAGATAGTGTTAACAAAAATGACAAAAGTTTAGATTTTTAAAGTAAATCGGAAATAATTCTTGTTTTTAGATAAACCTGTTAAAACTGAACAAATGCCTTGATTTATTTCAGATAATTATATTGAGCAATATTATCTAAAGAATCGGTTTACTGCGTAGTTGTTATTGCCAATTATTTATCCTTAGATAACAGCATACACATCTACTTATTGTATGCAGACAAATAGAATAAGATATAATAAGAAATATATCTTTGATAAGACTAGTTCGTTGTTTATATAATGATTATATATACGAGAAAAAATAAAATAATGAAAAGCAAATTTGTAATTTTTCAATTAAGATAACAGATGCTTTTAATCCTCATTGATACGCAAGAGTGTAATTAATATGTTTTGATAAGAGTGATTATCTATGTAAAATGTTACAGTATAATAGCATATTATTTAGGCAGTAGAAACTTCCCACTAGATTAGCGAGGGTGATTCAAAAATGTATTCATCTGTAATACATGGGTTAAGTCGTTGCGTAGGGACAGTGCAACAACCAAAATCGGTGTACATGCGGCCAAATGTTTGTCAAAACTAAAACTAAGTTGGGTGAACATAAAACTTTTGTTTGAAAACCAGCTAAGAACATATAGAATCGTCTCGCAACTTGACAGCGTCTCAAAATAATATCTAACATACATTATGTACTGTTCTTCATAACCAGCTCCGGTAATACATCATCAACTCATACGGATGCGGATTGTATGAGGTTGCTCTTGCTGTTGCTAGATATTTCAAAGTTTCAAAGTTCTCCCTTATTTTGCCCTCCAAGTTAGGAAATAGCGCAATAATTCATCGTTCGCGTCCATTCATGTAACTGACAGCCTGGTGCTTGTGTGAACATATAGTGACAAGTATTCCTTTGACAAACGTTAATACTAAATGCAGACAAGTGTTATAGTTACAGACATTTCAGCATAACAATTACTGTTCTGTTTTCATATCTCAAAGAATCATTTTATTTCCTTGTGTTGTGGCGTTTTGTAAATACCATTATTCCAGCGGACATGTATCAAATATGCGTGTAGCAAATACACATTTAATCATTTGTCATTTAATCATTTGTCATTTAAACATTTACAGTA
Organism: Ruditapes philippinarum; assembly: GCF_026571515.1. Taxonomy (NCBI): domain Eukaryota; kingdom Metazoa; phylum Mollusca; class Bivalvia; order Venerida; family Veneridae; genus Ruditapes; species Ruditapes philippinarum. The sequence continues at coordinate 66,247 of NW_026856750.1, forward strand.
GCTGCTTTTTGTAAAATAAATCACACATCGAAAAAGTTGTGTAAACAGTATATTAAGCAGGAAAATATGATAAATTTAACAGATTAGCGGGCAGTGGTTATGGCCTATAAAAACATAACTATGGAGTGTAATAATAGTTAAACTTTTAATGTAATAACTTAGTATTTCTGAAATTGTGTTTGCAGTTGGAAAATTGTTAAAGTAAAACAAACAAGTTTTAATGAACTCAAGACTGAATTTTAATAATTTAATAACATAAAATATTTTGCTTTCCAAGTTATTTTTTGTTTCTTATGTAACAGCCAATCTTACCAATAAACTTTAACTGTAACTATAACGTTCATAACATTACAAGTTGAGTAACAAGTACCTGTTTTCAATAAAAAACGGTCAAGGAACATTTTATTTGTATCGAAGATTAAAAATGGTTTGCCTTTAAACGTGAGTATATGCTTCAACATGGCTGCATTTGCTTTGTAATCCAATATATTATTTTATAATAGATCCGAATATAATGCCCCGCTTTAAGTAAAAGTGGTACCAATTTAAAATTAGATTTTTGAAAACTGTTACAAGAATAAACTGTTTTCATAACATGATAAACAGTGATTGAATAAATTAAGGTGGAATTCTCTGTTTTGCAGAAATGTCATTCAATATAAGACATTCTTACTCAATATCTGGTATGTCTAATTCGAATAAGAGAATGCACAAACTATGTTTTGGGAGCTCCATTTCCTATCTTTGGTCATGTTAATTTGGTTATTTCTCAAACAATGTTTTTACCTAAATTAAATCAATGCCTTTTTCTGTGAGCATTAATTTGTTTTTATAGATCAGTATTTTCAATTATCAGAATTCAGCTTAGTTTGATGATGTAATTAACCAAATTAATATTATTTATTTTTCTTATGTTGTCTTCTGTTAGACCTTACACCAATGATGCGTTCGTTACTCGTGATGTCAAGGAATGTAGCAAACAATATAAATTGGTCATGTAACATGAATTCTTGCGGTGCCGTTTTCACAAAAGAAAACACTGAAAATTATTCTGCTGAGCATTCAAGATTTCAAATATTATGTTTGCAGATATTTTATCGAACTTTATTCTCGTGAAATTCACAGAATCATAAAATAAGCTGATCGAAGCTTCAATCAGCTTAATTTATTGATTCTGATGTGTCTTTGAATGTTTATTTAACACAGAAAATGAGTATGAGTATCACAGATTTACACAAGCAGGTGCAGAACACATAATTAAACATTGCTATGAACATTAAACACCTTTCATGATTTAATCCTTCTCATCATATGAATCGCGCATTTTGATATGTTTATATCTATTGAGCAAACATTTACACAAGCTGATCCATCCAAGACTTGTAAATGATCCACACACAGATGTTTTAAATAATGTCTTAGTTTGTTTTTTACTTTTATAGTCACTTATCTGTAAATCAAGACTACCTGGCTTTATCTAACAAACAGCTGTACTATTTTCTTTTCATTTCTAAAGTGTCCCCGGAATTACATGATTGATATTGTACAATAAACTGTTAATTTATGTATTAACCGCCATTGAACAAAAAGCATTTTCAAAACCACAGGTTTACTTTTCTGCCTTTGAAGTAAATTTATAATGATAATTTGTGCGCAGTTTTTCAAAACAGGCAATCGATTTATATTATCTTGCTGTTATTATTGTGAAACATTTACATAAGTTTTAGAGTTCCTAGTCATTTAGAATTATTTAAACCCATTAAATTAGTTACACTAAAACTGAATGTAAATTCTCATCAGACATCGCTTAGTACATATAAATTAGATTTGCATTACAAAGAAATCAATCAATCTTCAAGAAGTAATTGCTTGTAATTTGCATTTCCAAACATAATTCGATTTTTTAGAAATATGTTTGTGTCTTGATTGTAATCAGTATGCTCAATCAAAGAAAATAGTTCAATCAAATGTGCATTTAACTATGTTTATTTTAAAGGAATTTCACACTACAAAGTGATAGAAGAAGCACTGATTACATGCAACTGTCTTTCTTTTTGAACGAGCCCGATTGCAATTGTAGTTATAAATATGTTAAACATAACAGTCATTACTTTTTGTATTACCAAAATTTGATTATCATGTCTTATTTACACAAAACGGCAAAATAATTACTATTAATGTATTGATAAAAAGGCCACATTAAAAGTAAATATATCACAGTTACATTATTTGTCTTTGATTAGTTATTCATTTCCAAAAGCATTTACAATTGTATAGTTTCCTTAACTCTAAGGAGTTAAGTCAACGGTGAGACATGTGGTAAAAAAAAACATTTTCTTCAATTGAAACTATTAATTGTTAAACTGTTTTGTCAATCATACGCGATTCCGAGCTTCTAATATGACATGCGATTTTGATTAAGACATCATATTTCAGTTAAATAAATCAGGCAACGTTACATCCTTAAGTAAAGTAATATGACTTGGATATTATGAAACGTGATTTAGTATTTGCGTTATATTACATAACACAATGAAAAACTCCGATACCAGGGGTTATTGAGTTACAACAATAACGGAGGCCCAACACGATAATGAAAGACGAATGCATCGTACTGTTTTTAAAACTAGCATATTATCTACAGGACTTAAATTTCTTTTATTATCATAATTATTATAGTAGAAAACAACATACAAAAAGAAAATCAATGTTTAATTGTATAAATTAATATATTAAGTATGCATTCGATTTCTTAGTACAAACATTCTAAAAAAAAGAATATGCTAACGGATGTGGATTATTTTTTCAAAGTAGAACATGCAATTTAATTGTGATTCAGATATATAATACATAATGTTGAATATCCGAATGCGTGGGAAAAGCAATATAAAAGTATTCTTTATGGAAAAACGCACAAATAAACATTTCGTACAAACATGTTTTCAGGCCATTGCTCGTCAATGCCACGTTCTCATTAAGGAAATGAATATGGAATATTTTTATTGTGCGGTATGTAGGTTTAAAAGTTTCCAGTTCAATAAGTATCGTATGTAAATATTGTTTTTACCTGAACCTCAAAAAATGTTCTGATATGTAAATAAATGTGGTCCATACACAAAAGAGCAACGATAAAGTGTTAACAACTAACACTTGTTACAAAAAAGCACCGAAACAAAAACAAAAACAAAAACCAATAAATATGTAAAGGTAGTGCGAATTCGAAATGTATTATCTTATTACGATTACAGATGTGTGCAAATATTGTAAGCAATTTAGAACATTGGAACATCTTTAGTGGTCATGCTGTGCACTGACAAATGCAGCTACAAAAATGTATTTATAACTATGATTGTGTGTATTTGTTATAAATATATAAAAATAATGTCATTGAAAATAGAACAAACGCTTCATATTAATGTATGTAAATTTTGTGAGGCTTTGTAAAGGGTTGATAATTATTAAAATATGTTTAAAATTGACTGGCCGTGTATCAGTTTGATAACTTTACTGACATTTGAAAGAACATTCTCTGAAAAAGTTTCCATTTAAAAGTGTAATGCACAACGTTTTTAAGCCATATTGCAAATCGACTTACTGATATTAAGCGTAATGTTGTCAATTGTATATCCTGATTGAATTTGCATGACGAAGCTTAAAGTTAATTTTAACGAATAGTATTTTCATTATTTACTTCACTTCACTAATCAAAGTTTATTTTGCTCTGACACTTGAGTACATACTTGTTCTAGTCATACTTTAAGACGAGCTCTATTACTTTAGACAGGTTACTGATAAGGTTAATAATAGGTCGATAATCTAATTCAATCATTTTTCCCGTGATGGCCTTGCAAAATGAGGTCAATGCCAGAAAACATTTTTTCTAAGAGTATTTTCATTATTTACTTCACTTCACTAATCAAAGTTTATTTTGCTCTGACACTTGAGTACATACTTGTTCTAGTCATACTTTAAGACGAGCTCTATTACCTTAGACAGGTTACTGATAAGGTTAATAATAGGTCGATAATCTAATTCAATCATTTTTCCCGTGATGGCCTTGCAAATTGAGGTCAATGCCAGAAAACATTTTTTCTAAGAATATTTTTGAATATAAGAAGAATTTACAAATTCTTCTTGTTACATATTACTTATTATAAGATTGTACAATATATAAAGGATATGTGTCTGTTTGTGTGTAGATGAAATTTTATTTCATCGAGTGAGCTTTAAAAACAGTATGGCGTAGCCACTCGTGAGAATACTGTTTTTAAAGTTCACGATATGAAATAAAATTACATCTTACACAACAAACAAATTTTCTTTTTATTTTATGCTTAAAAACAAGTTAAAACGAAATTTCCTTGATATTTACTTTAATATTATAGTCTGTTTTCCCCACAGCCTCTATTATGTACATTAGTACCTTCATTATGTACATTATGTGCATTAGTCGAATTTCTTATAAAAAACAAGAAGTATTGGGCTGAAAAATAAGTTCGACAATCAACGTTAAATGGCGATGATATTATTCATTTATTCAAATAATATGAATGATCGATTGTTTTAATAATAAAACAAACAATTTTAGAAGGAAAAAAAGTCCAACCATTCATTTATATTTCTGTTTTTTTGCAAGTTGTGTATTTCAAGGGAGGGAAATAATTGTGTTTGATTCAGAGGGATATCATTTGGATTTGTTAGTCATACAACTTTTAAGAAGAAGGAAAACGTATTTGAGGATTGTTACAGACAATAATTAAGTGTTGACAGATGTGTAAACATTTAGAAAGCGGCTAGGAAATTGGAAAACATGGCCTTTTTAAAGGATGCCTTGCGAACGCATACAAAACTTGTTACTGCCGGCTAAAAAAGCAAAACGTGTCCTTTAGTCTTTGTTATAATAGTATTATAATAGTATGTGTGCAAAAGGTCAATGTCTACATGATAAAAGTGATTAAGTTGTTTGGAATGCCTGTGGTCAAGCCTTTTTGCAACGAGTTAACAAATCATCTCTATTTAACCAACATTATACGTTCATACATTCATACGCTTCAACTATATAAAATTATACTGGTATTCACGAATGAATATCCTCCGTAGTGTGCGCCTGTAGAATAAGCACTAATAGTGCATTGCATACATATTTCGTGACAAAAAATCTTTCGTTATTGCAATGTGTGTTCAGATATACAGGTATAGTTCGTTTAGTTAATGGTCGCATCGGCTTACTAGAAATGGTTAAAATATAGATTGATTTTTAAAAGCGAGATAAATCGTAATTTATCAGTTGAATGGCCCAAATCTGAGGTTAATATCTTCATCGTGTAGTAAAGATGTGAAATTTATAAAACAAAATCAAACGATTTTCATAACTTTGGATAACTTTTACAATATGATCATGACTGTTGTCACACTGAAATAGTATACCTTCTTGCTGCGTCACACTTTAATTATTTTTTTCGAGCAGTTAATTTTAGATTTACATTTTGTCTGTTAACGTAAGCAGCGTCAGTTTAATTATATTTATTATCCAAACTTAAAATTATGTGTAGATCAAATTGTGCAAAGTGCGACAATCTTTTAATTTTCAATTGATTTATGACACTGTTGTTCGCTTTTTAAGATGACGATCTTTTATTTTTCATTTTGACTGCATCGTAATACTATCATAATAGTTTCACAATCTAGATAGTAAAATGCAGACCTGTTATATTTATAAGATATAATCTAAACAATTTTCAGGATGACACATTTGTGAGGGCTTTAAATGTGATACAGACATATCGATTTTGTCTACGACTTTAATACTTCACCTGGCAAATATTTCATTACACTAAGAGCAAATGTTAGCAAGATAGTTAATGTTCTAAAAATTATTCAGTGTTTAACTTCCCTAATTGACAGATTGATGTAGGTTTTGCCACGAAAAAAAAACCCAAGATTGATGAATTGGTTATTAAGCTGGGGAAATGAAGATAAATTACAATTTACCCGACAAGTGCTAATTTTATGAAATGAAACGTGTGTATAACATATCTTCTTGTAAAATAGGTGAGAGTGGTACAGCCGTTTGAAATAGATATAGTCACTGTGATATTTTTTGTGGTCAACAATATATAAATTGCAAATGTAAATAATTATTACATTCTCAACAAAACTATAGTTTAATTGAAAGTTATTGTAACGGATTTCCAAAACAAACTTAGACATTTTAATAGAAGAGCTATTATTTTTTCTATCATAATATTCAGTGTAACAAATAAGGCGTAATATTAAAAGTAATTAGGCCAAAATTTAAAATATGTTCAATATGTAAAATATAAACATAAAACAGAACTATATTTTTAGGACTGGGGCGTTGTAAAAAGAAAGGATTAAAATGACCATTAACAACTCTACTTAAGTATTCTTACCTGTAAATTTTAAAGGGAGTGCAGTCGTTCGCCAAAATAGACAGCTTGCTGTATGATAAAGTATAATTTATATTTTGATACAAAACATTGTATATCGTTCAGTTTGAAATGTCTTTCAGTTGTAACAACGTGATATGTCATATCATAAAGGCAATCGTTAATTATAATGCATAAAATAATACTCAATTAAAATTGAGTGTGACTAACAACAATGTTATGAGAAAAATCTAGAAATCTGCAAATGAGTCATTGATAAAGTCATGTAAAACTTTCAGCTTCATGTGCAGATGGGTTGTGTGGATTACCTTCAATTCTGCTGAAAATACAATTTTTAACAGTTGTGTATAACATGTATAAATAAATAAGTTTATAAATTGTATTTTATTGCTTACATTTTTATCATGACACACAATTTTCTCCTCTTATTTCCATAAACTCTCATAAATGTCAGCTTGTTACAATGTACCAACATTAACGGAAATTGCTTTCAAAATAACAACATTTTACAAGCATTGTATACTGTTAGTCTCACATTTATTGATGTTTGCGGTGCTTAACATTTACTTCACATATGTTTTAAATTTGATACACAATCTGTTTTTTAATTTATTTAGTGTTTCTGGAAACAACATACTGGTTTATTACAAATTTGAAGGCAAAATCATATATGATTCAAAATTATAAACATATATATAATATCAGTATGCTATAAGATATATGATATGTTTCAATCAGATTTTTTTATTTATTTTACACTTATTTATATCAAGTATATTAAATTAATATATAATTTAGTATAATACTCAAACTATCATAATGTTACGTTATGCGTATTAAATTAAATAAGGGGACGTGAATTGAACATAAATCAGTCCTTATACAAAAAAAGCAAAAACAAACAAAAGCTACTCTTTGTTAAGATGCATTCTGTTATAATTATGAAACCATACAAAAATATAATTTTTAAATATAAACATTTTAACTTCAATAGGTACAAACTACAATCTCAAACAAAACCGGTTTTGCATAAATCATTTCAAACTATAAAAAGAGAAATAATTTACCTCTTATAAATAAATGATATTGTAAATGCTCTAGCATTTATTGTTACCTATACAAACACATTAATACTGCAAGGAGTTTTAACAAACACGTTGAAAGAAATAGCGCCTGGCAACATTAGTTGGCACCTATAATTGTTTTACATTAAAGAAATGTTATTTTATTTTATTACAGTTGTAAAAGTGTTAAAAGCTTAATTAAGAAATGTGTATATATTTAACAATAATAATAACATAAAGGCATGGGTGTTCTGTATACAATATATATTAACTAATATACAAACAAAAGCAAACAAGTATACTTTTTCAACATTCATTAAACATAAGAGATTATGATGACGCCAGAAATAAGGATATTATATTACATTTCCAAGGTTTTCAACATTTAGTCTAATAAACTACTAATAATGTAATATGTTTGAGTTGAAGGTAAAAACCTATCATAATACAGTGGAACCTGTCTAATCAGAATACGTCCGGACCAGGAGAAAAATTTGGATTAGAAAGGTTTTCGGATAAGAAGGTGTGTGTCTTCATATTAGTACACGTGAAGGGCAGATTAGTTTAAGGACAGGATGCGGTAGTGACTTTATAAAATAAAACGCCATAAATATCAAATCGATAAAGTAGTTTGTTGTTGTTGTTTGTTTTTGTATAAAAAAGCACCGGATAGTTATTAAGACTTAACCTATAGCTCTTCAGCGCTTCTTATGTAAAATTCTTCCAAGTATAATTTCCAATAACCGTAAATTATACCATACCCAGACTATGGTATAATTTCCAGTTTTGAAGATCGAAGGAGTAAGTGTTTCTGGGCGGAGCTATAGGTTAAAACAGATACACCATTGGTGTCTCGTGAGGTTAAGGCATAAGAAAGTTCACGTGATTATGGTATAATTTACGCAAACCCAGAAATCGTCAACGCAGCAATGGTATATCTATTACTTAGTATTAACTATTGACAGAATATTGATTGCCGGTTTTTATTAAACGGAAACAACTACGGAATTATTAGCATTATTACACGGATAGCATATTGTGTACAAAAATGATTACTTCATATTCCAATATATATATTCCAAAGTCGACACAATAACGGCTTGTGACTTTCTTCACTTTCATTAGTATTTCATGACGTTTTAACTGTTTTTTACAGTTTAAATTGCTTTTGTGAGAAATCCCCGTTCAAGACAAAATGAAATACTAACTTGATGTAATTGCATATTATAAGAGTTAAGACAACAGAACAAGTCGATGTATTTCTATCATTTGAATTTCTCTATTACTTGTAAATTATGTGTAATATGTGTAATGCTGTTATAAATACAAATGGTGTTACAAAAATACAGAATAATGTCTTATACTGATTCTTCAGTGATTGGTTTACCTTTCTATATATAGACTTTTGTAATTATTTCATGTGGTGCTGCATTCTGTGTTGCTCACCCTGAATGATTTATTTCACGTGCCATTCCTTCACCATTGTATCTATAATTTTGATTGATATTTTTTATAATTTCTAAGCAGTATGGCGTTCTCAGTAATATATCAAGAATATAAGCTCGTTTTCTACTGTATCATCTTCTAATATTTTGTTTGCTAGTGCACTTGTTGCAAAACACCAATTTTGTTATTATACTTTATCTTACCGCTAGTTATATCATAACATATTCTTATGTTTCAATCATAGAACAACCTTTAAGCTTCTTTTGCCATACGTCAAACTAATTGTCTTTATATTTTGATAACAAAGTAAATTATTTATTAATTTACAATCATGTAATTTAAATTATTTTTTGTTTCATCAACTTAGGATAACAGTTGGTTTAAGTACATCTGAGCAAAACGTGATCAAAGGCGAATTTTTATGATGGCAGTTTTTTCATCTTCCGTCGTAGTCCTTAATTTCTATAAACAACGCCATTCCGAAAACAACATTGTGCATTTTACCAAACATTACAACAACTAATTATCTGATGGTGGTTCTCTTCAATATTTATATCAAAATGTTTAACTCATGCATAAGACCTAAAATGAGCTTAAACATACTTTAAACATGACATTGTTAAAAATAATATGTTTTTTTTTAAATATACAATTCCCAGAACAGAGTGTTTTAGGATATAGCATCACCTTATAGACCATTGCAAAAGTTATATAACCCCTTGGGTAAAAAAATGTCCAGTCCTGGGCATCACTTATATTATATGTACTTGTATAGGAAAATAAACAGAAAATTTCTTGTATTTCATACATTCTAGTAATTCCCATTTCATCCATGCTTGCAACTTTACCCTTTAATTGTCATATATTCTTGTGACTTCCATTTTCTTCATGTGTTGAAACGTTTCCCTGGTACTGTCATATATTCTAGTGATTTTTTATTCCTCTATCCGTTAAACGTTTTCCTGGTATTGCAAACTTTAAAGACTAATAAATCCACTGGTGCTCAATTAATGACGTCGACATTCATATAATTCATATATGTGTGGTAAAGATTGGAAACAAAGAAATTGCTTTAACATTATATGAATAAGTAACTTGCAATGCCGTCAAAAATATTTTTATACATAAATATATTTCAAGAAGAAGCAAAAATCAAGCATTTTGAAATTTCATATTTTATTTGTTCTATTACTTTCAATAAGTGATGGTTAAGATTTTATTTTGCCATTGCAATTAAATCCCTGAGGATAATTTCTCCAGGAGGTGTATATTTGTTTATTTTTATGTTAAGAGATTGAAACTAAGACATATAGAATTTTAGTCATTTTTTGAGATAGGGCACAAAATGGTTCGATGAAGTGCTATTTTATTACAATTGCACGATGTTGTCAATATTAGCTTTAAAATAAATACTATTACAACAAAGGTTATCATACCTACTGAGAGAAATCTGCATTTTATCTCTGTTAGACAGAACACTTTTTTACATATTTAAAGAAAAAGCAAATCATTTTATCATTCAAATGAATTATAAAATTTAAATGCCGGTTTTGAACACTTATTAAGTCAAATATATATACAGTACAAAAACAAAATTATACCCAAACTAGAAAAAGGTCAATGACATATACGATTTTAATAAAAACAACAACACAACGCTGACAATCCGGAAACGTTATAGCCGAGTTGATATTACAATTAGAATTATATATTCACTTCATGTTTTATCAGTTATCCCTAGGGATTACTGTCAGTATGTGACGAATGAGCAATAAATCACTTCCAACTTACTACCAAAACATTTGTGATTTCATAGCGATACAGGAAGACAATATGTCTTAAGAGCTTTGTCGTCTGCGGTCGAAAGAATTGACTCGCCTGAAGTTATTTGAAGCTGTGTATGCACTGGTTAAAATAAGGAAAAGTTTATATATAAATTACATACTTGAAGTGTACGACCAAAACCTGAAATAGATATTCAATATTTGCAAAAGAAATGGAATTAAAACTTGGCCATGTTTAGATGTTGTTGATATCCCTGATTCAAATACATGAACACATGAGGGCAAGGAGTTTTAGTCAAGCAGATTAAACAATTTATGGTTAATGCTTTTCCCTTCTTTGCTGTCCGTATGCTTAACACGTGCGAGCGCGATTCCATACGACAGTTATGATATGTTTTGATAAAAAAGTACCGGGGCCTTCGTTGCGGCTCGCAATGTTAACAGAACATGGCGACCTGAGTCACGCTAAAAGATAAAGTGCTAACAACAACGCTTAAACCATTAAGCAGTTTGTACGTGTAATGTACACATGCGTACGCAGTAAATAGTCAAAACATACATAATTATGTCTTCATTATAATTATGTATATATAATATTCAATGTGAACAGATGTATACTTCTGCAGTGATATATTATATTAAGAAATACATAATTATGAATTCTTGCTTAGCTTAAACAATTTTTAACCTATAAATCGGGATGCAAAGTCCATTAAAATACAATAAACAATGGTTGCTGTCGTTCCAGCACCAATGTCACTGCGACACCTTTCAGGAAACAAACGCATAAAATTTCAAGGACAAGGAAGCATACGATATCAGAAGGTGGTGCGACTTTTTACGATGACTGACATGTTTTGATAAATATGTCTTGTTTCATAAAACCTGGGACAAAACAAATATTTTAAGTCCAAGATCGAAGGCTTGAAGGCATTTAAGAATCACAAAATTAAGTTGGATTTGCCTTTTGCTTGCTTTATTATTATTATTTATTTTCAGTTTGAATTGTGTTTTCTCGCAAGACACGATGCACGAATCCCGTAAAATAGACGAGTTTATATTAAATTTAGGAATGCTAATGCTTGGATACTTTACAACATTATATTCTTATTTTATCGGTTTAACTTGAACTTCAGACGATATTTTGAATTAATGACTAGTTTAACCTACTTTTTAGAATATTGGACAAATCACATTTGATTTAATATATGAGCGTTCAATTTTTGCAACATATCTGCCGAAAAATTGTATGACAAAATCGTCGTTGTGGAATAGGTGCACAAGCAAAACAAATCATTCGAAAATGTAGAAAATGATTTTTTAATCTTCATGTATTACCTACTATATTTAAACTGAAGTATCACGTTATGCAACATTTGGTAAGAAACTGTAAATCATTTAAATAACACAAATATAAAAAATATCAACTACAGAGGAAAAGCATGCTGAATGCCATGTTACACGAACTAATTGAACAACAGTCCTATAGTACATAAAAAGGCATAAAGAAATCAATAATAAAGTATAAAATTATTTAAAAAATGATTGAATAGGATACAACAAACAGATGCGATGAAGGCAGAAACAAATTGTTGAAAATCACAAGTTCAGCTGTTTCAATTATGTCTAGTCAAAAGTATTTAACAACAGCATCAGACTTAAAGTGTTTGATAACATGGTTTTGAAAATATTTCCTATTTGTTTGCGTGACAACCAAAGTTATGCAGGAAATAAAATGATAGAACATTTTAAAAAGATTCACCATTTGGGAATGATATTAATATTTAAAAAATATTGTATCGACATTGTGGTTTATGCTTAAATATTGTTGATTGTAACGTTTGAACAGATTGAAAGATTAGGATTAATTGGTCATTTACTAGTACAGTTTTTCATGCTGACTCAGTTGTAATTGTATGTTCAGTCCATGTTTTTAAGTTATTCCTTAGGATAACTGTAAAGACTACAGTGCATACGGTATTTAGAAAGATGGCCAATATTAATTTACAATTATTAATCACTTAATCGTTAACAAAATATTCTTTACTAATTTAGCCACACATTATGACCTTACTTTATATTGCAAGTTAGCTTGGAAGTCTCTATAGCAATATGGAACCCATATCAGCATCAATACACAATGCCTTTGCATAGTAATGCTGTTAGGTAAATGACGGCTCTTGGCATTATCTGAATAGAATAACTAACGAATAATGATCTAAAATGTCTCCGAAAAATGTCTTGACTGCTTCCGTTGGTTGTCATGACTTGGTATTAGATCTATGTTTAACTAACATGATACTGTTTTATGTCTCCATAAAACTGCGAAATCTATAGTAGGGTCACTGACGTTTTGAACTTGTTGTTATGTTGCTTATAAATGTTTTTATTGTCCATCTTTGATTTTTGAGGTTCATATCTATACTACACCAGGATCATACTTTATGTTAACAGTTTGAGTAATAATTTTAGGTCAAAACAAGATGTTACGTCACATGAGTTTAGAATAACCTAAACTGATTCAATAATGAATAAAGAAAGAACAGAAGCACGAAAGGCAAGTTCGATATTGTTCTATACAGTCTAAAATGCATTGAAACATTTAATTTATTATTATATTTATCACAAATTTAAATATTTTTTATATTTGTGAAATGAATCAGGGTTTGCTGGAGTATTTCAGCAAGTTAGATCATCCTTTTCAAGGCACCTTTGCGTTCAATAATTAATATTAAACTTGTACAATTTGACTGAACTTAAAAAAGCTAACCTAAGTCAAAAATGTTTTGGGATCAGATTTAGTGAATGTAAACATAAAAACAAAAAGATGTTTCCAAAAAGCCTTCCGGAAAATTAGGAAATATACCTTAAAGGTGGATAAAATAAAGCAAGATTAAAGTGTCGTAATATGCATTAACCTACTAACTATACCTAAGAAGCCCCTCAGTGCATCATTTTAGGCACAATCGGGCACCTGAGTAGAGTCATCGACGTTCCGTAAGCTAGCTGGATAGCTACTTCAAATGAAATAATCCAAAGTCTCTAACGGGATTCAAACCCATAATGTTGAAGGGCAAGTGGCTTGAAGGCAACGGCCTTAAACACTTGTTCAAAGACTCACAAAACACAAGATACTTTCACTGACCAGGTCAGTATCAGAATAAAGTAAAAATAGCGTGGTTGACATCCATCATCCCTACAGGCAAATAAAAGTCATGTAAACAGAATCTACAATAATGTTTAAGACAAAATAACTCAAGGTCAGGTTGCAATTTGAGATAGGGCACAAAATTGGCGCAATTTAATGAAACGCTTGCTAATGAATTTTAAAGCGTTACATATGTGTTACTTATTGTTACGCTTGTTACAAATGGCAAGTGTTTCATTTGATGCCCTGCTCAAAAATGGATAGGTCATACAGAGTTACTCAGAACGTTTTCAAAGACATTCATTTATGATTACTAGGTATATTTACAATTTATATGCTATTTTCTTTTTGTTTAGGAAAGTACTGAATTATCTGTGAATTAGTTTGAAGATTTCCATGATTGAAAGTTCAGCGCATTCATAGCCCTGACATCTTTGAAAAATAAATCGGAATGATATTATAACATGTTTTTTCAAACCTTTTTGAAAGTCAATGTATTTGAATTATTTGCTTGCAGACATTGAATGATTTGATAAAATATATGAGTTTCGGAATTTTGATAAACGACAGTCTGTCGTGAAAAATGCATTTGTATTTTAAAGAAACACATTATTTATTAAAATGAATACATGCATCAGTTTGTAAACAAATATATTTTTATCTGTTCCATTGGAAGGTATTGGCATGTCATTCCATTATCATTGAAAATGATTAGCAATAACAGACAGGAAAACCTAATAAAGATCACTCACTCCAAAATTAATTTGTGATTTACGGCAATTCTTTTGTTTGAAAAAATTGGAATGATCTAAATTATAAATGTTATTTTTTTCCAAACCTTGTTGAATGTCAATGTATTTGATTATTTGATATCCAACATGGAATGATTTAATAAAATGTATGGGTTTTGGAGTTTTAGTTAAAAATGACAGGATGTCATTTAAAACGCAGTTTTTAACCTTAAAAAACATTTATTACCTGTTCAATTACATTGAATTCATCTATCAATTTGTAAACACAATTTCTGTCCATTCGTTTAAAGGTAGTATTGACATATCATTGCATTATTTTCAAAATACGATTATGATTTACAATCATTAATTATAATGAAATAATAATTTCATCTCTGCGATAATAAAGGCTGAAGGATTGCCAACTTCTTTTTTTATTCATATTTTGTTGTTAAAATCTTCAAGAGTTTTATTAAAATAACTGAAGCCTAATAATGATAACTTTAACTTCCAATTAAATGTGTTATTTACATCAACTCTTGTATTTTGCCTTGTACTTAAATTTCATTTTTTTTCAGGGTCTTAAGGTTCATAATAGGATTGATTTAAATGTTATTAAAAGCTGATACAAGCATGCACATAAGAAATTACATACATAAGGGGAAACCTAAACGTTAACTAAATCGGAATGAAATCAGTTCTGTGTTTTACGGTCCAATCAGTAAATAAAAACAGTTACCTTATTTCCGACCAGTATACTACCTTGATATTAAAAATTATAAGGCTTGTTTCATATTACAAATAATTAAGTTAAAATGATAAAAAGTTAATGTTGTTGTAACATAGGATTGTCAATCATAATTATAATTGGAAATATGTTCTCAATTATACATAATATTACCAGAACTTTCATACTGACTAATATTATATAAAATAAAAATACATTACTAATACTACTTCATAATGAAACCTAATTTTGTTTTCCGTTTTGATTTATATGATAAACAGATAAATTCCCCGTCATCATCTTTTTCCCTAAATCAATTTCAACTTTCATTCTTATGAACAGAAGCTTTTTTGTCACTAGATTGATTAGATTATATTTTCTATCACACAATACTCTCTACATGTCAATTTAGATAGTTGCTTACTAATACAATTTCTAAATCTAACATATAATGAGCAAACACGGCCACACATCTTTTCAAACAACCATTTCCTTGTTTAGTCAAGACAAACACAAGAACCTGTGAACATTTTTAACTGTCAAAGAAAAAAAAAACACTTCTCGGAAGAAGTGTCACGACATTCAGTAGCTACGACACGGTGTTTGATAATGTAAGTTGACAATCTAAAAGCCTTTTCGCTGCATGATGCAATGTTTTAATGTTTAGTTTTATTAAACCATACATCATTGAAGACATATCAGCTTGACTCCAATGTTTATTAGAACTTAGTATACAATGAACCATTTGCATCGGAACATTCAGTGATTGTTTGACATCGTGCAGCGACTTTTCCGCAGGAATCTTTCCATGTATTTGATGTACTTGCTGTTTATACTTATATTTGCCTGATAATTATTACCTTAGCAAAAAACATGTAATACTTTTATATTACAAATACCAATTACAGGGGATTAAACATTATACGGCGAGTAAACTACTTTAAGATAATATGTATTTTGATTACATTCGCTACTATTTATTCTTGTTATATCTATAATGAGCTTTGAAATGTCTCTCTCAGATTGGGTACATGTAAGAAGTAACTAAAAAAATAATAGGTCAATATCAGAGTCAATAATATGTTTTCGGAGTACATTCAATGTTTTTTTCGAGGGTCAAAACCATCTTACATTCTGGAGTAGGGATATGCAATGACTCCAGTTATTCGAACCCATTTAGTCGTCGCCTTCATCAATTACGCATGGATACTTTTTTGATACCTCAATCATTAAAGACAACCCCTCATCATCGAATTTAGTTTGATTAATATCAAATATTTCAGCTGATTTTAATTTAAATTATTGTCCGCTTTTATACATCTGTGAATAATGTAAATTCACAGTCTCCTAGGCAACTTTGAATTATACAATATATAACATAAGATGTTTCATAATTTTAATTAAAAACATTTTTTATAGAATAATTAATGTCAACATAAAAATTTGTTTAATTGTTTTAAATGACGTAAAAATTATTAATATTATAAATAATCTTAACAGCAATTGTGAGAATCATTTAATTTTACTTGTAAGTGAGATCAAATACTCTTGAACTAAGCTCAATATGCCGAAGAAATACTTTATTTTAATTGAAAAAGCTGTTATCTGGTGACCTGTTATTATTCTCCCAAAACCAAAACCAGTAATTATAGACCAATTACCCGGACCAATCTTTGATCTTCTTTTTTCTTATCAGTAATAGACTTATTGTGTTTTATTATTTTGTATGAAAGTCAACATACCACTCTGTGTACATTTTGCTACGATTTATGACAAATAATTTCACATCTAACGATTGTTTGTACAGGTGAAAATCATCTAAGATACTCTTAAATCATTATTTTAACGTTATAAAACTAGCTTTTTCCTCTTTAAAGAAGAAATAATTTATTCGTTCCGTTATGGGTCTTTAAATAATTCAATAGTTTTACAGTAGATAATATTATTAGTCTTTATTTATGTCAAACGTGCTTAAAAAGTCGCTCTAAAACATGACATTATTAAAATATGCCATTGGATTGTTTTGTTCCTATAACTTAAAAAGAGAAAATTATTTTATGATTTAAAATGAATTTTATTTAGATGGCACACACGACATCTTCTTTGTAAGAATAAAATAATTTACAAGATGTTCATCAATCTCTGTCTAGATTTCTAAAGTTGCTTCATAAAACATTGATTAACATAAGCAATCCATCAGTTTATTGAACCGGACATTAATGCAGTCAGATTTTGTCTAGAGCGGGCTTTTACTGTTACTTCAGTAATACAATAGTCGCTTTTCAGACATTAAAGGCTTTCGATTAATCTGTTGACGACAAACACATTTACGATATAAATGTTTTAAATCTAGTAAATTGTACCGTTTATGGTGATCTTAGTGCACTAACTGGCAAGTATAATAACACAATTGCGAACGGTTACAGTGCGTTCTATAATTCTTCATTTTGGCGAGCTTCGATTTTTGTAATTTAAAGTTTAAATTCATTTTGTTTCATACATGTTACAATACATTGATGATATTTGTAAGTTCTGCATGTAAGATCGAAATATATTTCACTGAGTGGACAGCATATGCAATTTACTCATATTGACAAAGCCATGATTGAAAATATAATAGCTGAAGTTCACGAGTTAAATATATTTCAATCTTACATGCCAGTATTTATTTCATGTCTTTTTCAGTGATTTAAAATCATTTTTACTTTTTTTGACGAGTAACTTTATGCGTTCTTCTTCATGACTTCATCACATCATGACGTCACCGTACCTATGTTGAAATTTAGTTCTGTAAAATTTCTCAAATTGTGTTGCATTTTCAACACAAGGTACATTTATGCTGTTATTTACTTATTTCTTCTAAGGAAGCAACATTAACATACGACGGAATTTATTCCTGCTGATATTTCATTTAGTTATTATTTTCATCCGCATTCAAATATAGTACGGCTGAAGTGAAAATTATCAAAACTAATTTCACTGTAAAAATGTTCATTTATGATTTCACACTGTACTGCAACGCATGTAATAAATATTGTCTAAAAATGATAATGATTAAATACATGAACATACATTTAAGATAAATTGTGTATTTAACTTTCATTTTTCTGTATAGGCATAGATCTTTGATAGACATTCTGATTTTTACCTTAAAAATTTGTTAATATGTAGCTTTAAACAAAATGTTTGATTAAATTCAACATACCGGTCATTACATACGGCATAATCCAAGGAATATATCGGCGTTTTGCCTTTAATTACAAGTCTTAACACAAATTAAGTTTCATACTTTCCCCTTCGTATCTTATACGTTCCAGGACTCAGTCCCTCCCCCCTTCAATTCTTTTGGGATCCGCTGCTTTTCAGGAACAGGGCTAGAGTTATCGTTTTTCAATTAAACAAATGGACACAGCAAGCTAACACCAATGTTTCATTTAACATATTACAATGCAATCCATATATTATAATTAATAGAAAACATTTGCCATTTTCCAACATATACATGCAATGTATCAACCGGCCTCTATTGTATGAACATAACATGGTTTAGTTTATGTCATTTGTAAGCATCACACAGAACATATTACATGTATATTGACAAATATACAAACAATTTTCACTTTGTATGTGTCATAAAAGCAAAAACAACTAATAAGCTGACATTATTGTAAAACACGTACTGAATGTTTACTTCTACATAATAGTTTGTCATTTTGCATAAGACTCAAAACAAAAGCATTGATACAATTTTTGCAATGACAATCTTCATTACTATGACTTACATTGGCATACCATTGAAATTTTGCATTGTTGTTAGTACTTCAATATACATTAAATGGACTTATCAAACATGTATGAATTAGAATGCAATCAACATACATTGATTTATAGCAATCAGATAATTTAAAACATGTCATCACCTCCATAACAAACAGCTTGGTATGGTGTTCATTATTAAGGAGACAGTGTCGCCACCTTCTCAACAAGTTTACTGTTACATCAGCCATGCATGTTCTATATAAATCCAATGTTACAATATTTGAAGAGGTCAGTTGTTCTTATGCCCAGAGACGAAGTGTCGTCAGTTGTATACAATTTGTTTCTGACCAATGATATTTACACAAGCGCTCTGTCTGAGGACAACTGATTCTGTTTTGTTATTTCCTAGTTTAGTTGTCAAATCTGCAATAAATATTTAGATTAAAAGCAAACACCGTATATATTGTGTCTAGTCATACATCTTTGTTAGGTACAAAGGTCACGAAATCGACAATATTTCAGGAATAATCAGGAAAGAGATACAACCAGTTTGATTGATCAACATAAATGAAATACGTGTATCGTAGTAGATAATGTTAAATATTCGATTCCACTGAAAACCAAACGGCATTTCATTGCTTAATGTTTTGTTTAATCAATACTTGAGAGTATATGTAGGCTCGTCTAGAGGATAATGTAAATACGTTATGCAATGCTGGAAATTAATGTTATTCATTAAGCAAGATTATTGGAAATGTTTGACTTATGATCGTCAAACAATGGACCAGTTAATTAAGAGACTTATTTATCTTTAAAATGATTTTAATATTCGTTTTGTCCTGTGTCATGACTACAAAGTTTAATATTTATAACTTAAATACATGTCAATCAGGAGAGATGTAAAGTTTTAGAAGAATTAATTTTAGTTCGATTGCGTTTGAGGCTATAAGCTTGTTCAAACACTTTCGAATCTCAACCTGTAATAAGCAATGACTGATTTTTTTTTGCACACGCTAACGGTTTGTTCCATGATGGGAGTTGTTCCCAGGTTGCCAGCAATTTTGTGATTCCAAGTCAGATGCACTAGCCACCCCGCCCACTCAAATGATCGTTGATTCTTGAAGACACGTTGCTGTTCTGACTGTTCTATTATTTGTGATAGCTTGTTTTTTGCAACTGCCAGATAGTATTTTAAGAAAGAAGTATGAATGATTGTGTTTTGATTAAAGTCTGCATATGCAAATGTTGAAAAAATATTTGAAATAAAGATAGTGATTAACGTTTTTGTTCTCATATACAATTTTATGTTGCCAACATTGGATTTATGTACAGTAACTGCTGAGCATGAATATCTTTTATACAAAATTTATGCACACGTTAATGCACATTAAAACTCTTATCAAAAAGGCCAAAGCACGTCAAGATAATACAAGGGTTTATTGAATTTATTTCAGATTTAAGCTTATAAATTCAGATTGCTTTTAACTAATGTTTGCGCATGTGCCTTGGTATCAATCCATTTCAAAATGTTAACTGTTTTTTTTTTGTTTATAGGACGGAAACATTTAAACATGTATTTGTAGACGATACTAATGAACTGGTATTTTGAAATGCAGTGTCTATTTCGAAATAAATTGTGATTTTTTACAATGTTACTATTCTTACTTCCTTTAATCCATGCACATAAAGTATTTAAGTATTTTTAGTTAAGATAGTACAAGTGACCATTTGCCCATGTGTCCAAGTTTAAATATTATGTTATTTCTTTCATTTATTTGCAGCATCGCAATGAATAATGAAACGTGTTGACAAAAATACAAACCAAAGACTATTTTAGAGAATATGTTAAATTGTAATACGAGACAAAGTAAATTAAGAACTCGATTCAACTGACTTAATATATCTGTTTGTTGTTATTTGGATAACTCCCATGGCAATTATACGCTTTATAACAGACTACTTATATTTAACTTGAAAGGACAATTTATGAGTTAACAAACTGCAAACATCTTATACAATTAGACTCATAATTCAAATGTTTAGGAAAACATGACCTTTGTTATCTTAAACGGCAAATTTGATTGCCCCTGATACGAGTTTCACGCTAACCATCAATGGGGGTCAAATAGTTCTTAAAATTGAGAGAAACATAGTGATTAATAGTGTATGGACTTTAGAATTAGATAAAAATCAAGTCCTCGGCTTTTTCTTCCTTGATTAATTGCCATATAAACGTTATTACTAAGTACTTGATGTATCAAACTATATCAGAGGAATCACCATAAAATTATGTTAGAGGAAATACGAGGAAATAATTAATGTGTAATGGATGAAATTTATGTGCCATACAAACATTTACATTCGTATGTGTTTCTTTTGGAAACGATACAGCGAACACAATTTGATATCCATAAGTATTCCTGACAATTTACTGTATGTGTGACTATTTAATAACCATTTTACATACATTCTAGTTCTATTACATTTAAGAATAATAGCAGCATTTCAATGAGTTATGCAAATAAATAAGTAACTGGTGATGCTCTGGAAGTACGTTTAACATAGGTTAGAGAAATTTTAACGGTTGGTCCACTGAAATGAACTTTCTCGATAAAAATAACAAATAATTTCAAATGTCTCCTAATGTGACAAATTCCTACTCCGCCATGAGTTCCTGAAGTTTCAGAAAATATTCAGCCGAGGTGTTGTCGTTAACAAAAATATCTACGTTTTACTTTTCCGGCTATTTGTATCGTTGATTCCAAATGGCAACGAATGATAAGTCCATAAGATAGCAAATACTGATCAAGAGAAAAGGGTATCAAGGTAATTGCCATGTTCTTACCTTTTAGTTTGCATTTAATTCTAAAGATTGATTATATAAAACAACTGATTATTTTACAGTAATAAATGTGACAATTTGATTTTTATAGAATTACTCTAAGTACAATGTAGATGCATTTTGTTCCAAACATTTTTTAACCATCTGAAAAACATACAGATCTTATTAATGTAAATGCGGTTGTTCGTTTATTTGTTACACCTTCTGGCCGATTTATATTTTTTCCCGAAAAAAGCCCAATAGTGAAATCATTTGTTACAGACAGTATTTTTTTTTCAGTTAAAGAGTCAAACAAGTCCTTAAATTTGCTTTAAAACAAAACCACCTCATCTTTTAAAACTTCGTATGTTGAATGAATTTTGATGAATTCTACCCACCACACTTTCTTTTTTCATCAAAATGTCAAGGTTTGTATGACCTTTATTTTCAAATTATTTCTTTTTCTACACATATGCAGTTAATTGACGCTGCTCGATGAACAGGTGCTATTGTCTTTGCGTTGGAATCCAACGAAAAGATAACGTCATGGAAGTGTTTAATTGTGTTAGTGTTAATTTGTGTTGAACTACATGTATAGTGTACATAAACTATGTAAGGCACAAAGGGCACCTGAGTAGAACTACTGACATGATGTTTTTTGCTTCTAGTATATGCATTACGTTGTTTTCAATAGAAATGTCATTGTATTTAACCCTTATGTCCATAGTTAAGTTATTTGTTTTTCTCTAACACTACCAAAAACTTCGGACAAAAGGTTCTACAAGCGGTGTTAGTTTCTCCCCGTGTTTAGCAGATAAGAGTAAATTTCAGTTGAAGGAATACTATTAACTGAAGATATCTTTACGCAATTATCAATCTCTTCATTTAACACACTTCACAACATAATCTAGTTTTATAGTGTGCAATTTATCCACACATTACTGATTGTCAAAGAAGTTGCAGCAGATATTACAGTCATTCAATTGTATGTTAATATAATGTTGTCCAATGAATAGTTTAGCACTTACTTTAAACGTCAACGTTATTAAAATCTTCCATTCAATTATGTGAGAACATCTTACAGATTATAAAAAGAAATGTGATAGCTGAGTAAGTGATTCGTAAAAATTAAAATTGGAACAACTGAATTTCTGTTAGTTTTTTAATGGGCAAAATTCTTAAGTTAACATTTAATTTAGAGATATCAGAAATTCATTTTAAGGCAAGTTATGTTAACATTTTATGATGATAACTTCTGGAACCGCAATCATTAAATGATATATATGATATGTGGTATTGTAATATGTCTGTGCCTAGACTGTAAAACAAACACAGTATCTAATAATTATAATAATTGTAATTATTAAGGCTTTTATATAGATATTTGAAACATAATTAACATGTTTGTTTCTCTTGAAGGATTTTCTGTAAAGTAGTATAAATATATATCATCATGCAAAATGATATATTTGAACAGTAATTATTAAAGGGTGTGGAATAAGAATAAATAATTGTATGATTTAGAATTTTATATTCAATAGTTTACTGAAAACAATTGACAATAACATTAATATATTCCAGCATGTGTCAAGAAATATTACAAGCATAATATCAATGAAATAATTGTTTGAAAGTACATATATGACAATTGACATTGTTTATTTCCATTTACTTGCTCCTCACTACTGTGGGTACGATCTTTAGATTCATGTCTGTAAAGAAGTTATTAATTTAGCTTACGGATGATGGATGTGTTTACGCATTTGCCAGTTCGTGTAAGAAATAATGCACGGATGGGCACCTAAGGTCTTTCTAACACAAGTATAGTTTGACAAAAGCAGAAAAGTCACCATATGACATTTGCTGTGTTGATGGTAGATACCCCACCCTCGCCAAACCAGGGATTTTGTTTACTGAGGTAACTATCCAGCAAGCTAAGTCGACATAGGAGGCTCTTCTCAGAAACTCGCTTGTGCTTTATATAATGCACGTAGGTGTACCTCAGGCCTTTTTCAACCGGTAAAAGTCACTGTATACACTTTTCAATGACACTATAAATAATATTATAAAATTATAAATCATCTGTTAAAGAAAATTAATATAATTGTAGACAAATTGTCAGGTACCATTAAATATATGTTTTTACACACACACACTAATGACAGTTAAACTAACGAATGTTAATGTTGAGAGGTTAAGAGGCAGTTCTTGTCTTAAAATGTCTATTTGAAGCACTTTTCTCGGATTCTGAACTTAAAATAGAAAATAGCATACAGTTTTCATGGTAACAAAGTTTGTCAATTGAACATAAAAAATCAAAAAAATCTTGACAGATTTCTGTTGTAATGGGAACAAATGGATATGTCAAGATTTAATTTAAAATCAATGAAATGTGAGGACATGCTTTAGAAATTATCTTTTTTAAAGTTAACAAGGATTCAAGGATCATGATTAAGACCAGGGTCAAATTTAAAAAGTCACAAATTCTTCCTTGTTTATTCTCATATATTTGATGTTTAACTTGATGAAAATATATTAAAAGTAGATTTTGTTATAAAATAGGAACAAATGAATTGATACTGTACAAGATATGGGCATTATACAGGAGTTCCAAATATTGATCCAGATCCTTAGATTGTTCCTTATTTCTAAAAAAAATCACTTTTTAGTGGTCAACATAGCAAAGAAACAAACAAGTGAAGCGATCAAAACATAACAATATTTAATTCATTGTATCAAATCATTTAACGTTTTAGAAATACTCGTTTTCGATATCACAGCAATAACATAATAATGAGTGCAAACAGATATTGATTGGTGAAATTTCATTTCAATTCTGGCAGTAATAAGGCTTCATTTTTATTTGATTATGCCCCATGAATAGTTTTGCACTTAATTTTTCCGGAATTCTACGCATTTAATTGTCAGGTCTCGAAAATTTCCCCGCAGTTATGTCGAAAGCAATATCACAGTTATTTCAGAATGGATAGGAGAAAACGCAACTGATTCGCCACAATATTAAAAAAGGTTGCTTCTTTTCTGCTTTCTCAAAGAAAGGTCAATATTGAGGATTTGTCTGTAAACTAATATTAAAACATTACATGATGAAGAAATATTTCATGGAACTGAAACATATTTGATATCTTTTACATCAAGTTTTGTTTTAACGGATCAATAGACGAAACTAAATTTATGTTAAAATCAGTAATCATACGCTTTAACTCTTTCCAAACTTGTCCTAGTCTAACAATGATATCAGGAGATGAAGAAATTATCCCATAAATAGTTTCTTGTTTGTTTGTATTTACGGCGCAGTAACAAAATATAGGTCATATGGCCCCAAAAATAGGCTAACTTCGTTTGCTAAAAACATATAAATGACTCAAATTATTATAACATTACTCTTCACGGTTAATGCATTTAATCTATTATCAAATATTTAGTTTATTGAGAGAAAACGCTTTCTGAATCGGTGTCATAATATTCGAGGATTTTTCCAAAGTTTTCCTTGATTTTAGCATAGATTATATATCTAAACTAATTTCATGTAAATAGGAAAATTTACGGCAGCGTCATTAAGTCGACAGAAGAAACACAATAAGTTTCATAAAACATGTAAATTGGATATAACAGCCCTATTGTAGATAATATCCATTAACGTTCTGATGTGAATCTGAATTGTAGACTTTAATCACAATATATATGTTCATGACATAATGCGTTGTATTATCAGATTCCTTAACCACATATCCATAAAGCGTAACAAAAAGATAATTGGCATTACGACTTGTTAAGTTCGGGGACTTGAAGTTTCAATCAAATCCATTTCAAATAAAATATCAATGCATTTGCAATTGTTCTTAAGTCAGGACACAATCTTATTTTGCATGTGATAAAAGATAATGAAGTTGATTTTTATATCATACCTGAGGTAGTGTATTAGATTCAGATTCATATTATTTAAAAGTTGGATTTCATTTACAATAAACAAACCAAAATAAACTAGAAATTGAAGCATTCTAATAGAATAGAAGTCAACCAAGGGCCGGTAAAAGCAAAGCGGCAATGTTCACACTTCAAGGCACACTTTGAAAACGGTATTGATTAAGCATCTAATTATATCATCATTGTAAAAAAATGGACTGCTGAGATCCCATAATGGCAGTGAAAACAAAATCTTAATGTTTAAAATCTCACAACGAGCCTTTACAAACGTTACGTATTAATCAATTTTAAGAACAATGATACAGTTTTTATGAAACCCAAAGTTATTTTTTATGTAGTGCATCATTTCTTGATAAGTAACAGTAATGTCACCCATTGTATTGAAAATTCTTGCCAAAAAAAGATTTTCTGTCTCAAAGATTTTCTGTCTCAAACCGTCTGCGCGTGAAAGTTAAAGGCCAATTTTCAAATTCAATTCGACCCGTTTTAAATGCGATAAAATGATCAATCCTCGATTTTGTGTCACTCATTTCGGAATTCTAGATTAATGAAACTATCAATCAAATTAGCAAGTCGTTTCCAGACAAAAAAAGAGGTAGTCATATTTTGTTGATGACATTCGCTGCTAATAGAATTTAAACTGCGGAGAAAATTCCGAGAGTTGTTAAGAACCATATTTCCTTTCCACATAATCTAAAATTTTCATGTTTAATGTTACGATGATGCCATATGTATTAAAGCGTCATCAATGGCCGACTTACGCGAACTACTTAATACCTTAATACAAAAAATTTTCTTTTAGACAATAAGTATTATTTTCGTTTAGTAAAGTCAATTTCGGGATGATCAAAACACATGGTTTCAATAAATCGCCCATCCTTCGCGAAAAAAGATATGTTCTTTAAAAATTTCACCGCACTAATTAATGTGTTATTCATAGTCCAAGAAATCAGTGAAATAATTGTGCACCTCTTGTGAAAAGCATGAAACTTGGCATGGTGGCAGGAAATGGTATTTCAATTCATTTTAGCCTGGGATCCACATTTTAAAAATCCAAGATGGCCGCCAAAATCCAAGATGGCCGCCAAAATGTATAAAGTACATGGGACATGACAAAATGAAGTTATTTACTTCATGAAAATGATATGAACTGACATTGTAGGTCAAAAATAGTAATTTCTTGGAATAATGATTTAGTAGCATCGGTGGAAGATTCAATATGGCTTCCAAATCCAAGATGGCCGCCATTAAATAATGATTTTTGGACAATTTCTATGATATGGATAATTTGTATGATCAACACTCTTCAAACATATAACACACTAATAAACTGGCCATCCTGCACAAAAACTGCACGCACATGTGTACATTCACAGAGAAAAAAAAACTTGCATCTATGGATAAAGCCATGAGAGCTCATTATTTAGCTTGATATTTAAAAGAATAGGGAGCGATAGTGTACAAAAACACGTCAGTTTTTCAGATTTGCTAAGGTTTTGCATGCAAATAGGTTTTGTAAAAATTACACAATGGAATTGGTATAAACCTAATACACTTATTTATGAGCATAATTGAAGGTCACTATTAAAGGCCAATAACTCTATATAATGGATTTTGACAGAACTATGGCCCTTTTCAATGTAGATAATTCTTAATTATCTAGGCAC
The DNA here is from genome assembly GCF_026571515.1 of Ruditapes philippinarum. Lineage (NCBI taxonomy): Eukaryota > Metazoa > Mollusca > Bivalvia > Venerida > Veneridae > Ruditapes > Ruditapes philippinarum. Next base: position 93,749 of record NW_026856750.1, read on the forward strand.
TCGTTTAGCTATCAATCATTGAGAACAGTCGAGCACTCTATGATGTCCTACTAATAGCTCTTGTTAATGTGCATGTTTTTTTTTACACCATGCTAACCGCATATTTTAACGATGGCCCAAGTTACCTTATTATCAAAACAGTACACACAAGCAAGTTAAAATCAATAAGAAACCAGTTTCTTTATGCGGAAAACAACATATTGTAGAATCACCGAAACAGTCATATCATATCCTTTTATGCAATAATGACCCTAATACATGTTTTTGTGCATCCACATCTGCAGAATTTAAATCCTTAGCCCACATGATGAGGGCTTTAAATTGGTGCTCGCGCTTCTGTAAATTGTAATGCATGAAAAGGGTGAAATAATCATCTTTTGTATTGTATATTTGTATATATGTATTGTTTATAAGTGAACATAATTCTTTAGGTTTTTAAAACCAAATGTTCAGTATGAATTATACTAGTAAGTGTCGGAAGACGTATGGGTTTCTTCTCCTGTAAATTCTTTTTAATAAATGTAGTTTGCAGCCTTTTTTCATAAGAAATTTTAGCAGCATATTTTTGTCAGAGATAACAAATCAGGCTCTTATTATGGCATCATTTTGGCAAGGGCTTGTGAATTCATTAGAAAATCAGAATAATATTGAACAAAAAATATCTTTTTTTTTTCGGTAATCAAACTAAGTGTTTGGCATTATCAACATGAGTCATTCATTATTAAATAATTGATATCAAGTTTAGACTTCACAGCTCTTTATATTTTGTAATTTTAATATGAGATCCCATTTGTACGATTGAACGACTAACTTTCTGACTACTGCTGCAGTCCAGGGGCAACGCTCTTAAATTTCTTGTTTATTTCTTCCTTTTATATTTAACAGCAGTTGAAATGCCAGATAAAGCCTTTCATAAGCATATGTTTTCCTGATATTACAGATGGTTGCTTTTTAATCTCAGTTTTATTTGTTTTTGTTTGTTTGTTTGTTTTTGTTGTTGCTTTTTTATTTCAAAAACAATTGAAAAGCTTTAGCAAATTGTAAATCTAAATATGTTGTTGTTAACATAGATTGAATGATTTTGTTTGTTTACTTCTTTCCACATCTGTCATAAAAGTACTGTACACAAGAACTAGTGAAATCATGCCGCATTTAGCTTAATTCATGAATTCTGTTACGGTTTGCTGAAAATCATTGTAGCTTGTCATTTGTTCAGCTTTCTTTTTTGTTTTTATTTGGTGCTTCTAGAATCACAATAGCAATAAAACTTAAATGACCTTAACTGGATCATCATTCAGTACTAGATCAGTAGTTGTTAATTATGAATAACTTACTTAATTTTACTTGTTTATACTGATCAGTATTGGTTGATAACACTTAAAAATAGTACCTTGCTTAAGTTAGTATAAAAACGAACTGATGTACAAATTTTGAAATATCAATATTTCTAACATTTTTAGCAATTTGCTTTGCCTAGTATCCAGAAACATGTTTTTAAGAACTGGTCATTTTTGACTCCGAACTTAAATATAGATAGTTTTGAGTTACGTTTTACTCAAATACGAATTTCATAGCCTAGAATCCTATGAAATTATTATTATGAAATGTTGTTTTAGGGAAAATTGTCTAGCTGTTTGTAAGTATATACAAAAGGTTCCATACCATTCCTTTAACTTTTGTACAAGTCTCCGGTTATCTACATATTAAATCATTGGAATAAGGCTCAGCTTAGATTGATTGCAGGTTACTTGCCCTTGAAATTATCTAATACTAGGAAAGAGATTCTTATTCAAGGGCATTAATGAAATTATGAGATTGTTTAACCCCCATTTTTGTTTCTTTTATTGTGTTCTTAAACCAAGTAAAATGCTTTTAAAAATAAATCTGAGACAGTTTAATTATGAGCATGTTTAAATATGAAACGGATGTTTTAAAACAGTTTCATAATTATGTTAGGTTATGCGGCCATATTTAACTTTGGCACCCATGTTGATATATTTTATAGATTATTTTCATGCTAATATGTTTAAAAAGCGTTTAATATAAAGTACTTGTGCTATTTTATACTAATTTGAAATTGATTACAGCTGGTAAACTAAAATAATCTGAAATTTTTTACATGGTGGCCATCTTGGATTTTAACAGCCATCTTGGATTTGCAAAACCTAGATCCAAGGCTTAAATATAAATAAATATGTAGTTATGTAATACAATAATTATAAATTGGTGTTATTTCATACTGTTCTATAATGACGACAACAGCTGGAAAACTATATCATTCTCAAAATTGTTATATGGCGGCCATCTTGGATTTTGACAGCCATTTTGGATTTGCACAACCTAGATTCGAGGCTTGAATATATATAAATATGTAATATATTTAAGTAGTGCTATTTCATACTGATCTGTAATGACTACAGCTGTAAAACTTTGATATTCTGAAAATTTTAATATATGGCGGCCATCTTGGAATTTGGCGGCCATCTTGGATTTGCACAACCTGGATCCGAGGTTTGAATATAAATTGATGTGTAATTTAATGAATTGGTGCTATTTCATACAGTTCTAGTTATGACTACAGCTGAAATACCCAATTATTCTGAAAATTTGATATATGGCGGCCATCTTGGATTTTGGCGGCCATATTGGATTTTTAAAAAGTGGATCCCAGGCTAAAATGAAATGAAATACTATTTCCTGCTACCACGCCAAGTTTCATGCTTTTCACAAGAGGTGCACAATTCACCATATTTTATGCACGGATTTCTTGCACTATCATCTCATAAGCAGGCTCTATACTATACTCAATAGAACGATGAAAAATATTTTTGTCCATGATTTATGAAGTTATAATAAAATATTCCATCTCATTATTATCCTTCATACATACCTAATATGAACAATACTCATCCATCATATACTGTAACAGTAGGTCTTGTTGTTCTAGGATACTTTCATGACAAATAACTTTAATTTTGTAATTTACTTCTGGTTACCAAATGAAGAAAACTTCCTTTCTTTTGTTAAAGGTTCGCTTCTAACAACGTAGCAAGACGTTAACTTATTTATATTTAATAAGTTAGACAGATACAGTCTATTATACACGTTTCTGATTTAGCAAAATTTGTCTCAAGAGATTCATTTCAGAGTACTTAATGTGAGACACACTATTAAACAGCTCCCGTAATTAGCTAAATCGTATTTAGCTGACGCGCGAAAACAATTATGAAACGTTATATCAGGTGTCTTAAATCACAGAAGCATTTTATAATACAATTCATTCGAGAGAAATCAACCATTACATAGTTTTATTTAAATTTTGGAAAGATAGTTAGTTAGATATAGCCTTACACCGAGTAAAACATACACACACAAACTATAAATACTTTCAGAGGATGGACTTCGGAGTTTGAGATGCAAGAAAATCGTTTTCCGTCGATTTCATTTTAATCGCTCAAACGAACATATCTGAAGATTTATAGACTAAACATACCAAATATTGATAAAAGCTTACAATGCAGTCAGTTTTGACAACATCTTACAAAATGTTTAATGCTTGGCGACGTACTTCTGATTATGGTTCTCTTAAACACATTGAAAGACAGTGCCTAATGGAGCAATTATCCGACATACGACAGATTTTCAAATTTATTTTGACAAATATCTTTTAGTAGTTTTCCATGTTGTGTGAGTATCTAAGGCACACGCGTTTATTAGAGATCTGAAAACATTTAAACGCCTCGTTTGCAAAGTAGGTGCCAAAAGAAATGTTTAAGTACTGAATTGAACATTTCAACTTAAATTAATCACTAACTTTTTATTCCCTCACAGTACTCCCCTTTCACTAGAAATGCATAATTTTATTTGACGAATGATTCACAGCATATGCTTTGAGTATACGGGAAGGGTGTAAAAATGAGACATCTAAGTTCCTGTTCTCAGGATATCTTCGTCCATCAAGAAATTGTGAATAAGGAGAATGCGGAATAACTCTTGCCATTTCGTAAGTCAAAGGGTAGTTTACAATCAGAACAAACATATGAGCTGGGACATAATTGTATGCTTGTCGTACATATTTAAAGCCTGTTTTGATAGCAAATTTTTAATGACTTCAATATTACGTCTTTATAGTACCTTCCAGGGACATTTATTTTTCACTGAAACCTCAATTGTAACAGCAGCACAAGAGAAGAAAATTGCATATCAAACCTTTGCACTTTGTCAAATTTTCGAACTTGTTAAAAATAATGCACACACTTTTCATAACAAGTTACAACATTTGCAGATTTATTTTTAAGATATTTTGAGTATATTTTATTATTTAATCTAACACATGAAATATGGTGCTATATCAGTCAAGTATAGAGATAAAGATTTAAAGATAAATATGAAATTAAAATATGAAAGTGGGCGGAGTCAAGTCATATTTATTTTAAAGACTTCTTTCGCAATTCTGTTTGAAAAATCTGATAAACAACTTTTGTTGAATTTTGTTTTAAAAACTAACTAGAATGATAAAAAATGGTCTAACTAAGAAAAATAAATCCGATACCAATATCTTAAATCCAGTCATTAACGCTGTACAGACGTTTAGAATGTTGTTTACGTGACGTCAAAATGTAGCGCCAGATATCGCGTGTAAAACAAGACGCATCTATATTACTGCGCGCTGTACAATTGCAGTTGCGTAGCAAGCAAGGGCGTTCGTAACTATTTTTCTCGGATAAAATAATTACATAAAAACGTTATTGTTTCGTTTTTCGTGAAATATGGTATATATTTTCACGAAACATAATAAAATGCCACATATTTTCACTCGCCGTGAAAATATGTGGCATTGTATCATGTTGAGTGAAAATACATTCCATATTTCACTCAAACGGAAAAAATACCCTCTTAATAATGATTTGGCTATATATGCTCATTACTGTTTTTTATCGTCATTCAACCAATGATGCACCAACACTTCAAAAATCTTTTTGTAATTCAACACATTCTATGGAATATAATTAACACTTGATAGTGAAAATATCAACATTCGTAAAATAGTGCGTAGTCTTAATAAGGAATCTGAACAATTTCTGCATTTCTTATATATTTTTGCACTTTGGTTTTCCTGATTTGGATGTACTTCCAATGGAGTCTGACATAAAATCAAATATCGTTTTCCATCTGCAAACTGTTCCATATGAAACATTTGAAATTGTGCAATGAACATATATTTCATCAAATATCTCCTTCTTGCCTCAATCATCCTTAGAATGAGCTTTTATATAGACCAGTAGTTATTGCTTCTTGTCAACACTTTAACCATTCATTTTTTTTACAACCGATACTCAAGTTGGACAAGTAATAGAAAGAGCATCGAAACACGAGGCTTTCTGGTTTGTACGAGGGGACGTAGCCCACGAGTACCAATCAGATTGCCGAGTGTTTTGATGTTCTTTCTCTTTTGTATCATAGTCAAACATAAAAACACGTTCCCTGTTGTCACAATATGAAACCCCGGGAAAAAGTAACCAATAAACGAGCATCTGGATATGATATTTCTGTCGCTTTCCCTTACTCTTCCGTCACAATATGTAAACCCCAGCAAAAATGAGCAAATCAATGGGCATGCTCTTGAGTGCGGGTAACTAATACATGCACTCCAGTTAACGCACTGTGCATGTTTATGTATACGATTTAACTCGGACACATTTTCAACAGAAAGGTCCCCAAACTATGAAACAAGTATGTGTATTCGAATGGAAAATGTTCTATTATTTAATAAAATCTATAGCTATGTGTATACATTATTGTGTAGTTTTGAACAGGTATACGGGCATTTATTGATGTGTTGCCATTTCCACGAGGATTTATATTTAAGCATACTTTATCCTCTTGGCAGAAGGATATTTTGGCAGCTGAAACTCGTCAATAACCTTTTTATAACAGGGGCTTATGTAACGATTTTCCCAACTAAGTACTATATTAATTACTAATCAATTTTAAAATTGGTTAACCATTATACAAACGCTTTTATATCGTCTGGAGATCTTTTCGGACATAAACTCACTAACAAAAGTTTAAACAAAGAAAGAGAAGTACCAACTGTTGTTTAAAATAATGCCATATATATTTTATTAATATAATTTGTTAGAACCTTTAAATTATGATACATGTAAAGATCACCGCATGAATATTTTCTAATAAATTTGCTTAATACTCTTAAAGGTGTGGGGGTCTAGTGTTTTAAATATAATTATTAGGAATTGATGAAGATTTATTACATACAACAACACGCCATTCATATAAAACGCATGTCTGTTGAAGAAATTACACCAAAGCATGTGATTTATGAGAACTTATGAATAACTTGCCCACAGTTTATGCATGATAATAGATCCTGAGTGGAAATGAACTTGTTGGTGCTCCAGATAACGAGCTTATAATTATATACTTGTAATTGGCTTAAAGAATTAATGAATGCTTAGACTGAGAAATTGTCGGTATTGTCTTGTTTGACGAGCTTTTTTACAGCAAACAATTTAAGGCATACTTTTCTGAATATTTATTGTGAATTTAGATATCTATTTGTTGATTTGAAAATAATAATAATAAAATGGAGATATATTTAACATATTTTATTCTATATTTTATGACACAATTTTTTCAATGCAACCGCTTTATTTGCGATAAGTTAATGATAAAATTAGCATTGTAGTTAGAATAATGATATAAATAATTGACTTATTGGCTTTTGTTGGAATGATTTTGTTGGATCTACGAGCAACTGTAATCCCAAACGGTCATGAAACTATTATTTTACCTTTATCTTAATTATGCTTTCCTTGTTAATATAAATTTTATATGTATAATAATTCATAAATCATTACCCTGACACTGGTAAGAAAACGTTAACAACCTTGCTATATTCTCGTTGTGTATATAACTTTAATATCGCCATCGAAGTAAGTAAAACAAAATGAAACAGTTATTTATTTGCCAACTTATATCGCCAAAAGAATAATTATACTATTTCAGTTCCGCTATCCAATGAATAAAAATCTTATATTACATTCGAGAATTATTCAGACATTGTAATTCCCCAGGAGATATAACATTGTTGACGCTGTCAAAAGCAAATACTGTCAAGTAGAAAGGAAGCAAATTAGGTTTTTGATAACAAAAAACCCCAATCATTGGAAAAACTAGTTATGTAATATACGTAATTTCTTATGAAATCCCTTTTGGACCTGTTTAATATCCCCATGAATAGGAAATGTCAAACACAAAGTAAAAACGAATGAGATTTATATGAGTAATAGCGCAGAACACATTTTGTAACGTTTTTTGAAAAAGAAAAAAAATATAACTCACATTTTCGTCAGTGAAAAGAAAACTATTTAACAAATGTACTAAAGTATTGTCTTGTTAAATCAAATATTGATTTTTCTTTTTAACAATTCTTGTCCAAAATGTCTCTGTAGCGAGGGCTTTTTCAGCGCTAAACGTCGCACAACAGCTGCTTAATGTCTCAAAATATTTTGAAGTTAAATGATGCAATGATAACGTTAAATATTGCACCATTTTCTCTTACCATTAAATATCATAATACATACGATAAATGTCGCAACAACTAAAAACTATGTCAATTTGAACGTTATGAAAGTGAACTGGGAACAAGCTATCTATAAGGTTGAAAAGAATTTGCTGTGAGGTACAAAAGAATTGATTGAAACTGAATCCATCTTAGTCGGTATTATAAATTGAGCTCCTTGGTGATAACATACATTTGTACACGTTTACCGCATTACACAGCTGTAACCAAAATGAATTTATCAGTATAGAGATACATGTAAGTCAGGCTGGACATCCGTGCAGACTGTACCAGCTCTGAAGTTATGGCTAACTAACTTTATAATTTTTAGTCCCCTACCGGTTTAACCGGAGGGGACTTTAGGTTTACCCTCCGTCCGTCTGTCCGTCCGTCCGTCTGTCCGTCCGTCTGTCAGTCCGTCCGTCCACAAAACTGGATCCCGCGATAACGCAAAAAGTACTAAAAATATTTTTATGAAACTTGGTATATGGATAGATGGCAGTATGGAGATTATGCACGTCTTTCTCTTTTGTTCCTATGTTGAAAATTCTGGTTGCTATGGCAACAAATAGTCTGAAAATATGGCAAATTTAACACATAAACTGGATCCAGTGATAACTCAAAAAGTACTGAAAATACTTTTATGAAACTTGATATATGGGTAGATGGCAGTCTGGAAATTATGCATATCTTTTTCGTTTCTTCCTATGTTGAAAATTCTGGTTGCTATGGCAACAAATAGTCTGAAAATATGGCAAATGTAACACATAAACTGGATCCAGTGATAATTCAAAAAGTACTGAAAATATTTTTATGAAACTTGAAATATGGGTAGATGGCAGTCTGGAGATTATTCACATCTTTTTCTTTTCTTCCTATGTTGAAAATTCTGGTTGCTATGGCAACAAATAGCCTGAATTTCAAGATTTCTGATTTAAATTTTTCAGCTTTTTTACTATCAGTTCTTTATTTCTTAAGGTGTGTACTTCAAACTTTAAATATAAGTTTCTGGTCATCAACCACATCATATGTGACAAGGTTTACAACTCTAGCACAAAAATTATCAGTATTACCTCCCTTGAACATAGAATTTTTATGAAAAAAAAGTTGTCTTTTTTAAATAACTTCTTTATTTCCTAATGTATCTACTTCAAACTTCATATATATGTTTCTTATTATCACTCAACATTTTTGAGAAGGTTAAATACTCTAGCAAGACTATTTCCAGAATTATGTCCCCCTTGAACTTAGATTTTTTTCAAGAAATTGGTATTTTTTACTCCAACTTCTTCATTCCTTTTAGGATTTACTTTAAAATCCCACATCGTAATAATATGACAGGGTTGTATAAACATAATTTCCTTACTAGGGCAGGGAAACTTAACACATTACTGTGATATAGACAAACTTAGAACTCAAAAGATTTAAGTTCATTCATGTCATTCATTCACTGGTAAAATTGAACGGCCAATGGCCCATCAGAATGTTGCTGGGGTTCTAACCGGTAGGGGACTTATGGATTGCTTGCAATACTATGATAATTGCTTGTTTATATTGATACACATCGATTTATACACAATGTACAACAAGAGCACCGCTAGGCGGAGCATTATATGCCCGAAAGTGTTTTTTTTTTTTTGTTAGTAAGGATGAAACATTTGTTAGAAATGGGAATTAAATACAGTATTACCTCCTTCAAAAAGCAATCCTCCTTTATAGCTGAAGAACCTTCATATATATACAGTTGCACAACTTTCAGTGTAAAGATCATTGTGACCCAGACCTTTGACCTTATGACCCTAAAATCAATAGGGGTCATGTATTGGGCATGACTGTTCATCCTATAAAATTTTACAGCGTAGGTTGATAAATACTTAAGTTATTGAGCGGAAACTGTTTTCAGTTTTAAGGTTATAGTGACCTTGACCTTTGACCTTGTGACCCCAAAATCAATAGGGGTGTTCTACCCAATATGGACAATCATCCTATGAAGTTTGAATAATGTGGGCCAAATGAAACCGAAGTTATGCTCCGGAAACCATTTTCGGTTTTAAGGTAATAGTGACATTGACCTTTGACCTTGTGGCCCCAAAATCAATAGGGATGTTCCACCTTATATGGACAATCATCCTATGAAGTTTGAATATTGTGGGTCACATGGAACTTAAAGTTATGCTCCGGAAACTGTTTTCAGTTTTAAAGTAATAATGACCTTCACCTTTGACCTTGTAACCCCTAAAATCAATAGGGGTCTTCTACCCAATATGGACACTCATACTTTGAAGTTTGAACACTGTGGGTCAAACGGAACTTAAGTTATGCTTCGGAAACTGTTTTCAGTTTTAAGGTGATAGTGACCTTGACCTTTGACCTTGTGACCCCAAAATCAATAGGGATCTTCTACTCAATATGGACAATCATCCTATGAAGTTTGAATATTGTGGGCCAAATGGAACTTAAGGTATGCTCCGGAAACCAAATTGCTAACGGACGGACGGACGGACGGATAGACAGACAGGCAGACGGACGGACGCCAGGGGGTATAACATTATATGCCCGAAATTTTTTCGGGCATATAAAAATGGAATCTTGAAAAGTAATTTTACCAATTCAGCAGTTTAAGTATGTACAGTCTTATCAGTGTCAGAATTGTCGGGTGCTCATCTTTAATCTATATTTTCTTGCAGCCGGTCATATAACCTTTTTTAGTTATAAGTAGGACAAGTCGAAAAATCCCCCAAGTTAATATTTGCAAAGTGTGAAGTATACTCCCTATTTAATGCATACAAAACGTGTTTGAAACGTTCATGTTTTACTAAAAATATGAATATAATAAAAAGTAGAAAACATGTAGACTAAAATTGTCCAGGAAACTAAATGTGATTGTTTAAAATGTGACAGCGAATTTAAAAGGACGAAAACTGATCTCCCGTTTTGGTTTACGTAACTTTAATAGTATATAAACTATTTCAAGACATTTATATGAAGACTAGCGTCCTTATCAATACCAATAAGAGAAGTGTGCCCTTTAAGAAAAAAGGCGGACAGCTCTTTGTCCCTTTCTCATACGAGATCTCATGAGAGAAGGGGAATCCTGTGATGCGTGTATGTGGTAGTATTGTCACTTTCCTTACAACATGTCCACAATGCATGTATGTGGTCGCATGGTCAAACATCTCTAATAAAATGACAACGTTTTCAAAAATGTTTCGGTATGCAACGTCTTAATGTTATTAAAGAAACTGTTTTACTCGTGATTATAACGAGTTAGAACTTTGCTATTTCTGTTCAGGAGTTTTAAAACCTTCATAAGGACGTTTCCACTGAAATAAGAAGTTTTAAAAGCCTAATTGGGACTTTTACACACGTAAATAGGAGGGATAAAAAACTTTATCAACTCCAGTTACATCGATAAGGAATTTTTACTCATAATAAATCTAATTAGTTTTAAAGCCTAATTAAGAGAAGTAAAAACAAGTAGGTACTTTGTGTAATGAGATTGCATTCTAAAGTGAAATTTAATCTTTCTTATGATTTCATTCACAATCAAATCTCTTTGCTCTGCTTTTTAGCACTGTCATTCGTAATAAGCTTGAAAATAAAACATATACGTTGAGTGATACAGAAAATAGTTAATATTGTTGTTCTGATAACATCAAGCAGATTCAAAAGTACTTAATTAAATCGCAAAACCTAAAATTGTAGGTATCTATGGTTTTCTGTATTGTTTATGACATCCTGTCCGTTGTTTCACCCGTGTGCCCTATCTTGTTTGGTGTCCTGATGGGCTCCTTGCCGTAGTCCTGTAATGGGTAATGTGTTCATTGATTGCCGCCCATCCTTGTTAACCTTGTTTTTCATATATTATCCTTAGATTCATTATGTTGTTTCCTTCCTAGCCTATTAATGTCACCTGCAAAATATATCTGGATTTTTTTACATATATTGGCTACATTGTGTATCTAAAAGTCACTTAAGTGACTCAAGTATAACATTAATTGAAAATGAATAAGGCACAATAACTACAGATAAATTGACATTTTGATGGGCCCCTTGTTCTCAATTTTTTGTTGCTTGAAGAAAAAACATTATATTTGGAAACATTTCATATCAGTAGAAAAATGGAACAGATAAGAACAAAGTTATATTGCATATCAATTGAACAAGAAGCGTGTTCAGTGTCATCGTTTTATAATTTTACGGAAAATTATCAAAACAGCAATTCATTAATTGTTCTATACATTGGCATTAGTAAATAAATGATATTTATTATTATTATATACATGCACGTCAAGAGAGAAATGGACGTTTTTATTTTCAAATGTTTAACGTTTTCTCGATCCGACCAATTAAAAGAACTGTATCTGAATGTCCTCGTGTCACCATTTAGGGGTTTTCTTAACAATGATAAACCAATGGTAGTTTGTACAATTACGGGTACTCTGCTCCATATCTTATCAAAGCAATTTTGGTTACAGTTAAGATATTGACAAAAAAACCTTCCTGAATCGGGCGAAAATGTACTTGTTCTGTATCCTCACGTGATATCGCCACATTGTTAAATGATAAGTTTTAAGCTTTGATTGTAATGTTCGAGGGTAGTTAGTATATTGCCACATACTTTAAAACGGTAGAAATTTTAAATGTCAACAATTTCGAAATCTATTCTGAAAAATGAAAAAGAAAAAAAAAACAACAACAAAAAACAACAACAAAAAACGAATAGTATCAACCTTTAGTTATAAAATGATTTTCGTCTATACTGTTTTATTTATTTATTTACATGTCCTACTTATGAAACTGCAAACAAATTAACATTTCCAGCAATAGTATTTACTTATTTTTGATAATTAAACAGCAATTCATTTGCACTTGCAGCAATTTAAAAGCTCAGCGTTAAATGGTATAATCGATAAATATTAAATGATTTATATTTTCAATAAGACAGATACGAGATTACGAATCCGACAAACGAAACGACTGTTATAAGTGTTTACTTGCGAAAAGTTGATAGACTCCAAATATTGTAGTCTGCTTTTAAACAGCATTGTTCATTGCTAATGTTTATTCCGAAAGATTGGCAATGAGCTAGTTAGCTATTACACTCAAAATGCGATGTTACATTATTTATGTGATACATGTTGTAAGTTGGTAATGAGGACCGTAATATACCTCTTATTAGCTTTTATATTTTCAAACATATTTTTTTCATCTGCATTCAGTGCTCAAAATCTCCCTCGTTTTGCCAGAAAAACTATGCAAATGCCTTGCAGCTGTTAGGGTTAGCAATTACAGGATTTTTACTAATTTAAAAGAGTATCAAAGGAAAAATATCAAAAATAAACCATGTATTTATAAAACGTCTAGTCATAAATTATGCAAAGAAAATCAGAGCATCGTTTCATTCCTGTCAATTTTACAAAATGAAAATGACATCATTACACAAAATTATATAATTAAAAAACTATGAGCTTAAACGCTGATATAAACATTTTGTGTTAATGAATTCACTATGTTACGTCTTATTTCAAATATTACTAAATAAAAACGGATATGTTCATTTAAAATTTCTACCTACTCTTCCGAAATTATAGCATTATATTTGAAGAATACGAGATATGCGCATTGAAGCAATATAAAAGTTGTCAAATAAATTTAAGATTTATGTGTTAAATCACAATATTTTTTATTGATCGTCTGTAAAGATGCCTCAAATGGTAAAATTCTGGAACATTCGGTATATTCGCAAGATAAGTTAGAAAAAGAAAAGAAGGTAACAAAATATTTAGAAATATACGAGTATGTAGCATGCTTTATAAGATAACAATTTACATTAATTTTTATATCAGTCTCCATTTTTGTTTAAGAAATTTAATAAACATATGAAATAAATGCTCTAAATATAGACTTAGAAATTCTGTTGTATTTTGAAAAGTACTATTTCGTAACAAAATAATTAGTCACTTATTTACTTAGCAGGAAGAAATGTTGCTTTTTCCATTTATACTTAAATTTTAAATATAAAGTTTTAAGAAACAGAATTACTGTTTGACTCGTAGAAATTACTTGAACATTTCGTGCTTTTATTTTACCAACTATCGACACAGATCAAACAGAGCATAAGATGAACCAAGTGATTAATTGTCTAGTAGAAGATTAAAAACAGTTGATCAATTGCTGTGTAAACGATATTGCGAAATAATGAATAAATCAAAAGATAAGAGGAACCACGACAAAAGAAGTGAAATATTACGGGGAAATGATGCATGTGTTTTGAAACGAATTATGTGTCATTCACCATATTCTTAGAAATTCCTAAACATATTAGATTGATGCAATCATTACATTTGACCTAATGTTCACCTGCCTTACCACATGTATGTGATCGTTGGTTTCAGACCAGGCTAAAAACTATGTTTTCTTTTATTACACCAGTACCTGGTAATTCTAAGATGCCTGTAAGAATGTGTTCATTATCAAACGCAAAAGATCTTAGTTATAAATCAATAACTAACCATGACAATTTAAATAATTTCATATCAAAATTTCAGAACGAATTGCATCGATACAGGAACATTAATTTTGGGAAATATGTGCAACAAATTTGCACTTTTTTGTCATATATGAGATGAACAGTCAGCATCGGTCGATAAAAATGTCATAATCTGACAAAATGATTGATTAATAAGATTATATCAGTTTAAATATTAGATTTAGGAAGGAATATTTATGTCGTCTTATAACGACTCAGACAAAGCAAACATAAACGTTTTAAATGCTGAAGATAATTTATTAAATTTTAGAAAAAGTTTATACGTACGTTTTGTCTGTAAAAATGTAATTCTCTATGGGAATTTTCTTAAATAGCTATTGCTTATTGTTTTGCTTATATGACATTGTTGTATTATTCTAATATCAATATCACGATTGCATCTGTTGGGTTAATAGTTGAAATTTATTTCGAAAATCAATTGCTTTTAAAATGGTTCTACAAAATAACAGTTGAAATAACAAAAAAAAACAAAAAACAGAAACTTTAAAAGATATTAATTATATTATTGGCTAATACATTTAGGTATATTTCGGTATTATTATTATATGAGGAACTCGATCTCCCTATTACGTCAGATGAAGTGTTAAAAGCATGTAAAACATTAAACAGAAATAAATCACCTGGAGATGATTCAATTATAAATGAATATTTGATTGAAACCTGTGATCTATTAATACAGCCATTAACTACGTTATTTAACATTATATTTGAATCGGGACAATTTCCTACAACTTGGTCAAATGGTATTATTATACCTCTTTTAAAGAAACAACCTGGTGATGACCCAAACAATTATCGCGGGGTCACACTCATCAGTTGTTTGACAAAATTATTCGCTTTTGTGTTAAATGCGCGTCTAAAAAAATGGACAGATATTCACGAAACAATAACTGACGCACAATTTGGATTTAAACCTGACTATGGAACTACCGATGCGATATTTGTATAACAGTCATTAATTGAGAGTTACTTAAGTCAAGAGAAACGTCTTTACGCTGCTTTCACCGACAATCAAAAGGCATTTGACTCTGTTTCTAGAAGTGCATTATGGTATAAGCTAATAAAACATGGAATCGACGGCAAACTTTTAAAAGTTCTACGATCAATGTACGCAAATGTAAAATCTTGTGTGAAACAAATAGGCAAAGTATCCGACTTTTTCAGTTGTGATATAGGCGTATTTCAAGGAGAAATAACGTCAAGCATAATATTCTCGCTCTTCCTAAATGATATTGAAATGACCATACAAGAAAATACACAGTCTGGATTAACTCTTGACCAATTAAACATTTACCTTCTGCTCTATGCGGATGACTGCATACTATTGAAGGAAGGAATGCAATCACATCTCGATTTGCTATATTACTATTGTGTAAAATGGAGATTAACCGTCAACGTAACGAAAACAAAAATTATAGTATTCAAAAAAGGTAACGGGCGTGTGAGAGATAACGAAACATGGACATATAACGGCAACGGGATAGATATCGTCGAATCTTTCAACTATCTGGACTACGTACTAAGCAGTAATGGTTCGGCGAAACGGGGCATTGATGCCCTTGCATCAAAGGCTATAAAATCCATGAACAATTTACTATCGATAACAAAAGACATAGAAATGCCAGTTAAGATAAAATTCAACCTATTCGACGCATATGTTACTTCTATTCTTTGTTATAGTGCTGAAATATGGGGTTTTTCATCCGCAGAAGTAATAGAACGTGTACACCGAAAATTCATTAAGCGAGTCCTAAATGTGAAACTATCGACAAGTAGCCATGGCATATACGGTGAAACAGGTGGACATCCACTAGATCTTAACAGAAAAGTTCGAATTGTTAAATTTTGGTTGAAACTTTTACACAACGGACAACGGAACTGTATAATATGGAATGTGTACGAATCTATGTTAAAAGCAGCTGAAAATGGACTGCAAAACTGGGCCTCCAAAGTGAAGAAACTACTTGATGTATGTGGCTTTGGGGAAGTATGGCTATATCCGCGTTCGGTAGATATTAACGCGTTTATACCAATATTCAAACGAAGATGTTATGACATATATGTAAGTGAATGGAGAGTGTGTACGCGAAGTAGCCCAAGTATCATGTTATTTAATAGTATTAAACAAAGCTTTGGAATGGCAGATTATTTAACATTGATGGAAAATAAGAAATATAGAAATGTAATAACAAAAATACGGTTGTCCTCACATTGCCTTGAAATTGAACAAGGTAGGCATAGGAACATTCCTAGGAACGAGCGTCTGTGTAAATTATGTCTTCAACGAACAATAGAAGATGAATTTCACTTCATATTAGAATGTCCGGTGTATAATAACATTAGAAGACAGTATATACCACATTGGTACAGAACAAGGCCAAATATGATTAAATTCATTGATTTATTATCATCCAGTGATGTGCAAATTTTATACAGACTGGCAAAATATCTAATCAAAGCATTTGAAGAAAGAAAGACTCTCTTAAATACAAAAAGTTATTTAAAATACTTAGCTTAAATACTGTGTCATATGAAATAACAATCACCAAGTTTGACATTTTCGTTATCATAATTGTATATGAATAGTCAGAAATAGCAAAGCCGAATATCTCAATCTATCGAAAATATGTAGGCTTTGTATTTATCTTCGATACATTGATTCATTATTGTATATGCTTTCATTACATACTTTTATGCATGCATGTAAAATATTATTGTTTAATCAATATGCTGTTCGCATACGATTTATAAATAAACTTATGTTCTGTTCTGATGGTATTATTAAGCGAAAGTGGCAACATATTTCCAATAAGTAATATCAAATTACAAACACATCATCGATACTGTCCACATAAGTTTTGATTTGTTTTATAAAAGATAGAAACAACAACAAAACATGTGCTATCGGTATGCAAATATGTCAGGATTTAATCGCAGCTTTTCAATCCTTACATCGACAATATTAATCCCGTATCGTAATATATCAGAAAAATCATACGTGTTATTGTTTCCGTTGAGACGATTTCTTAGGCGCCAGACTTGTTGCCGCCATGTTGATTATGTAAATAATATCAAGATGTCTTAGAAGTTCGCAACGCTCTTCTTAAGGATTATTGGCAATATGTGATAAATTTGCGTCTAACAATACGTCCGCAATGAGTTTATCAGGTTATGTGACAGTATTTCTTTGATAAACTGAATGTAATAATAAAACATATATGCATATTTGACTTAGATATTGTAGTATAGTGTTAATTATGCCAAGATAATATTAGTATAATAAATCTCTCTTATTTATCATTATTACTATTATTTTCATTATTATAATTGCTGTTGCTGTTGTTTTCAGATACCATTATTAGAAAAGGACAGCACACGTGGTAAGACGATGGCAACATAGTCACAGTTAAGAACTGATAATGTTTAGTCTTTCTGGAAGAAGATATATTTTCTGAAATAAAATGTAGATAACATTTTTAATGACGATTTGCAGCACATATCCACAGATATACAATAATGTCTGAACAGTTTATAAAAGTGTTTTTATTTTTCAAATGGTTACGCTAAAATATAATATATCAGAAGTCAAACTTGTTTGTGACGTCATCTTTTGTTGTATATGTACATTAACGTGTTTATTGTACTGTCAGACGATAAAAAGTATCCAATATTTGTTAAAAGTATCCAATATTTGAATATTGTATACTTGTCAATCCAATATTTATAAAAACAACGGACAGTTGTTGCTGTCTTTTCATTAGTATTATTCCCCTTGATAAACTTTAGCCAGTAAAACTGCTTTCATTTCATTGATTATTGTGATAGAAAGAAAGCAAAACCGCAATTTTGTATACTTAGAAAGAAAACTGTAAAGATGTAATCATAATTATGATGAGGGAAAACAATTATCACTGCAATATATTTTAAATATCAAATATGCAAATTCTTACTTTATAATTGTCCATAACATATAACCGGTAGTAAATTTTCAACATTCCTGGGCATACAAATTTATTATTTGACATATTTCACATATTTATATCGATCAATTTTATCTAATTGGCTGGATACAAATAATCAGGTAAATGCAAACAGGTGACTTTGATCCTTATTGAAATAAGGTATCATGCATTATCAGCGATACGAGTAATTTATGTAAATATCTTACATTATAACACATGCATAATGTTGACAGGAGGAATCTCTCTTGCGTATTGTTTGTCCACTAAGTCGTAAGATATATGGTACTACGAAAGTGATCCGAATATTTCTTATAACTATTTATTGAATCTTTGCGTACAGACAGTAAAACAACCACGCCGCTGCACGAACATCTTATGACAGGTTTTTTTCCTGACACATGTTGATAGCAACTAGAAACTGACGACGTTTTGTCAAGCTTTCTTTATTATTATAACATAAACACTCATAGAGATACGGTATGTACATAATGCGCTATTGTACTCAGTTATTGTTTAACAAAATCTAGTGTAAATTGCTTGTAAAATTCACACAGTCATATTAATATTATCATAGTATCTTCAGACACAAAGTGTCTTATCTTGAGATAAAACGTGTCTCATAACTAAATACATTGTATGTGATACTATTCTATGTCTTTAAAAATTAAATGTAAAGAATATTGTTGAAAAAAAAAACGACAAACATCATTGTTTGGCTTTATTCAACATATTAGTAATATCATTCTGTTTATTGTTTTCTATTTTTTGGAAGACTATTTATGTAACCACTCGCACATCATATTGAACCGATTCTCAAGAGTATATCTCATAAATATTTGCATTTTGTAAACGGTTTATAGTTGTGATTATAGATCTATTTTGGCACTTCAATTTAAAGGTAAAATAAAAAAAGAAACAAACAAACAAAACAACAAGAAAAACAAGCAACAACAACAACAACACATAAAACAACATATACCAACACAGAACAACAACAACATGCTGGCGTATTGATCTTGGTAGTTGAATTAAGTCTTATCTGAGCATTTTTATAATTAGAAGAGATGACATCGAATATCATGTTTGCAGAAATGTTACAGTACTTATTTGTCGTGAAATTCAAAGAATACGCTTAAAAACATGACAATAGAAATGCAATGTCAAAACAAATTCATAAGTATCAGATAGTTACTTAGTCTTTTTCTTGTACAAAAATTAATATTGTTATATCACAATTTCAGTATTGCAATAGAAATGTTGTACATTATTCCATAAATACGCCAGTTACAAAAGAAACAACACATTACGCTATTACTATGGAACAATTTTAACATATGTACTAGTTTCACAAATGCTTTATGTCTACTCTTATTTTCAAAATATTTTCTTCTTCTAGAAATTGCTTGGTTCCTCTTAACAAATAGCATATAGAAACGCTTATAAATTTTTTTGGGAAACAGTATTAAGTATGTTATTTTCAGCAACAATGTATGGATAAGCAAAAAAAACTCATATCACAAATATGTCGTACGATGAACTGTTTATGAATTAATCGCCATTGAACAGAACTAATTTAAAAACCATAGGTTTACGGTTTTTTCTTAAAGTCAATTTATAATGATAATTTGTGTGCAGCTTTTTAAAGCAGGGAATCAATTATTATTAAATTTAAAGTTCCCATCTATTCATAATCATTTGGATCAGTTAAATTATTTTATCTAAAACTATTGTAAATTCTCCTCAGACACCGCTTATATTTAAATTAGATTTGTATTAGAAAGAAATCAATCAATCTTCGAGAGATAATTACTTGAAATTTGCAATCACAAACATAACTTGATTAAATCAGAAATATGTTTGTGTTTTGATTGATATCATTTTGCCAGATCAAAGAAAAAATATCAATTAACATTCAACACATGTTTATTGCATATTAACTTTACAGTACAAAGAAATAAAAAAAAAAACACTGTGTACATGTACCTATCATTTTATTTTTCCAATGTGTTTGACGTAACTGTAACTGAAAGCATGTTCTTTATGTAAACTAGTAATCGTTCAACTGTTTTGGCCATCATATGCCGTTCAGAGCTTTTAATACTTCCTGTACAACATGCAAAGACATCATATTTCAATTAAAGACATCACGCAATGAAATATTCTTAAGTCAAGTAATATGGCATGCATATTAATATTTGCATTATATGACATAACGTAATAGAAAAACTCCTAAGCCCAGGGGTAATTGAGAAAAAAACACTAACGGGGGCCAACGCAACAAAGCTTAATGATGAATAAGTCGAAACATTTAAATTGATTTGATTCAGCAATGCTTAATTGTTTCGATTATTTTTAAAATATAATGAATGCAAATGACGTTGTGCCATTATATGTTGCAAATACTGAAAATCAAAAGTTGCTCATACTATAACCTTCAGAATGTATATGAACGTCTCAGTTAGAAACACACAATATGGTTATTAAGCAATAATGAAACATATAAAACGTAAAAAGTTTGAAAAAATCAATAATGCATACCAATTTAAAATACAAAACCGCCAGACAGTGAAATAACGATTTAAACAGAATGTTTAACAGTTGCTCTTTGTAATAATTAAAATACATCCAGTCTTTAAAATTGGGATATGTCAGAATAACATTAAAGGGGACTTCTGCTAAAAAGTCACGTCACTGTTCATTTGTTGTCCGTAAATAAGAGTATTGGAGCTGAAAAATAATACGAGTATTGGAGCTGAAAAAAAACTACGAGAAAATTTGAAAAATATAAATTGCCTCTTTGTTTTCTTATAAATGAAAATATGCTACATTAAAGTGTTTCACGTGTAGACTTGTAGTCAATTAGAAAGTGACTGAATTGCAATCGTTTCTTTAAATTTAATCCGAACAATATTAAGTATGTGTTAATTGAATGATTTAATAATCACAATACAAATATCAGATATCAAAATATCATAAACGAATTAGTTTGTTAGGGAAATATAAGACAGGGCATCGTAATGTTATTGAAACTAGCACTACTAGACTTGACTTACTGTCATTATTATAACAGAAAACTACAAATCAATGAATAAATTGATATGTAATGTATATGAGTATATTGGATTTCTGCGTGCGAATGTTTTGACAAACAATGTCCTAACGGATGTAAATTTTGTTCACAAAAGAGAACAAGCATTAATATTATTAAAATATGTCAAAAAGTAGTATGCATAATGTTGAATATTTAAGTACTCAATATCATAAAGGCATGATTAAACTTTCCGTACAAACATGTTTCTAGTCATTGCTAATCAATGAAATGTTCTATGTAAGGAAGTAGATATTGAATAGTATGTGCGGCGAGTAGGTTTAAGCGTATCCAGTTGATCCGAATTGACAATTTATAAATATAAATAAAATTTTTCACTCAACCTCAACAGCATGTTTTTGTGTGCTCTGTCGTGCCGTGCCACGCTCCCCACCTCGCAAAGCCCGGTGACAATCGGGAAACAGCCACATTTCGGAAATAAGACCGGCACTATTTGCAGTCGCACGGTTCCAACAGAAAATATGACAAACAACATCAACAAGGAAAGGCGGCGTTCAATGAACGCAACCCCCATACGACCCAGCACTAAGAACCAGTGGCAAGGAGCCCAGGCGGACCCCAAACAAAAACAGGACAGGGCACAAGACAGAGCACGGACAGGTTAATCACTTAATGATAAATAATAAGTAACTGATTAGGAATTCAAAGAAAATAAATAAATGATTGACTAATAGGCCCGCAAAGTCAAAGGGCATAGGGTAAGGGGACAGGAGACCGGGGGAAGGGGGGGGGGGTTAATCAAAGAAATAAAAACCAGCGGTAAAGGGGGAATATACTTACCGAAGACGAGAAAACAACAAGGGATCGCCCGGCTCCGATGAACATTTAAAGATAGTGCGAAGGAAGGCAAAAAAGCCTTTTTAATTTGATTACAGATGAGTGTAGAACAATTCTGAATATCTTAAGTGGCCATGCTGTGCAATGACAAATTAAACTTCAAAAATGTATTTTTTACTACGATTGTGTTTATTAGTATTTATTCAATGGAGTATATGTAACCAGATTTATGGTGGACGGTATCGTCTATTGTAAAGCCGGAGAGAAATGTTTACGTCAGATTATAAAATGTCGCGGGCATCTTTAAATTCCGCAAGATTGTATGTATAAAATGTTCCGAAACATTTTGCCGTTAGTTTATAAAATGTTGCGGGCAACTTTTAAATCCGCGAGATTGTTTGTATAAATTGTTGCCACTTATAGAAACCCTCGAGTTTTACTGTCTCACTTCTTTCGTAAAAAGTTGGGTTTTACAAAGAAAACTGCGATACTTTTTGTCTACATAGCAGACACGCAAACAGATACCTACTTTACTCTGCTCAAAAAGTTGCGGCTGAAAAGTGCTTTTACTAGCCGCGATATTCTATGAGACCGCTGTTGAGGACTTTTACTTGATCCCCTCTACTTTTTTGTAGAATGTCAACAACATTTGCAAAACTGTCTAATATTTCAATCTGTACCTTGAAATTTCTTAGACAAACGGAGTACAAAATGAAGACTCAAACCATGGACGTTACCGGCCACTGAAGTCAAAATGTTCTTTGCTGTTTCAAACAACTGTTTTAAAATATCGATGGTTATATGTTCCCTGTGACATTTTGTACGATTTCGGCGGGTTTGTAAGTTGTCCTCAAACTTTAAAATTCTCGCGGGTTTGAAATGGCCGGAACTGGCCGCCAAAAATGCTAGAACAAAAACTTCATATTGTTTTATGTAACTTGTGTGTGGCTTTCTCGGTTTCCTAATTTAAAATATGTAAAATATAACCGGTAATGCGCCAGTTTTCAATTAAATTGAAATTCAAAGGAAAAATCTTTTAAAATTATTTCTACAATAAGTGTTTTGTAGAACGTTGATAAGCCATATTGTAAATAAATTAACACATATTCAGCGTTGTGTTGTCCATTTTATATCCTGATTAAATTTGCATGATAAAGCTTAAAGTAAATTTGAATTAATAATATGCTCGTTTGTTACTACACTTCATCAATTAAAGCTAATTTGTCTCTGACACTCGAGTATCTGCTTGTACTCGTAATGTTTCACGACGATCTCTATAACCTAAGACAAGTAACTGATTGAGTTAATAAGCAGATAATCTAATTCAATCATTTTCCCGTGATTGCCTTGCAAAATGAGGTCAATGCCAGAAAACATTTCTTATAACATTTCTATGGATGTTTATCTACGATACAGTTAGATGGCCGTGGAAGAAGTATAATAGAGTTGAATATAATAGAAATCTGGAAACAAAGTGATCCCTCGGAAGCATTAATCACGACAAAAATACATAAGAATTGCTGACTCGGTTTGATTATGTCTGTACATAAGGATTAATAAATAAGTGCAACATCCCTCACGCCCCCTAGCACCGGCTTGAGCGGTACTCAATTTTCAACACTTAAAAGTGCTGACATCAATTATCCCGAGGGACCAGAAAAATATAACAACACTGAAGTGAAGTACGGTGCAACTTTTTACAGCTGCCACACAGCACTTGACACCTCCTGTTGTGAAGTATAAAAATCTGGAAACAAAGTGATCCCTCGGAAGCATTAATCACAACAAAATTACATACGAATTCAGACTCGGTTTGATTGTACATGAGGGATAATGAATAAGTGCAACATCCCTCACGCCCTTAGCAGAAGTTAAGAAGTTTGCAAAAGGTCAATGTCTGGATCTTAAAGCTGTTTAGTATGCATGTGATCAAGCATTTGGCCACAAGTTCGCGTTCCAAAAATTGCCTTTTATTGCCTTAATCATAAAACTACATAAAAAATACCGTAATAATGAAGTATTAGCCTTATTATGAATTAATAGCCTTACTAATGAATTAATAGAACAAGTATTATAAGTGCATTGCACAAATATTTCAAGTAATATTTGGCAAGTAATCTTAAGTTATTGCAAGCTATGCTTAAATACATGCATAACGTTCGTTTAGTATATGGTTGCATCGACTTACTAGATATGCTTGAAATAAAATAACAAATTATAAAAGCGAAATGAATCGTAAATACCGCTATTACGACAAAAAATTGAAATAATAAAACATTATCGTGTAAAGTAGATGAGAACGTAAACGTAATAAAACCAAATGATGTTGTTATATATAAGACTATTTATAACGTAAAAAACAATATGATAACAGTGTTATACCTTAATACTGTGACACACTATAACGGTAATTGAGTAGAAAATTTCAGATTTGTTTTTCACGAATAATTATTCTTTAATTTTCAAACATTGAATAATGTGTTTATTGAACTGTGCATATTATGACCGTCTTTTAAATTTAAATTGATTTATTACTAGACTAGTATTGTTCGTTATTTAAGTTAACGATTTTTTTTCGTTTTGACTGCATCTCTTGATTATTGTTATATTGTTTTAATCTAGACATTGTAATGTACACCTGGAACTTAATAATTTCCAGGATAACACATTTCTGACATTTCTGAGGGCTTTACAAACTGATATACACATAGCTTTTATGCTTCACTTGGCAAATATGTTATTACAGAACCAAAGAGCTAGCGTTAGCAAGAAATTTAATATTCGAAAAATCATTCAGTGTTGAACTTCCCTAATTGACAGCTTGATGTAGGTTTTGCCACGAATAAAAAAGAACAAGATTGATGATTGTTATTAAGCTTTGGAAATGAAGATCAATTACAATTTGGTAGATTATAAATGCTAAGAGTGTATAACCTGTCTTTTTGACAAGTAAGTAAGACTGGTACAACCGTGTCCAATAGAAATAGTCACTGTGACACATTTTGTGGTCAATAATATATAATTTGCAAATGTAAATAATAATATTATATTCTCAACGAAAACAAAAATATAATTCAAAGTTATTGTTACGAATTTCCGATACGAATCAGACATTTTAATAGAAGCAACTATATTTTTTGGCTGTTTTAAAATTCAGTGGTAAAAAGAAGACGTATTAATATTCTGTTCATCTAGAAAATTTGCATCATTCAATGTTTTGTTGATGATTATTTATTTTTAAAAAACCGGATACAATTTAACAGTTAATTTCATTTTGAAGAGATAATTGCTTTAACAGACATTAATAAACTTCAGACATTTGTTAAAGTTTTAAGATTGCACCGTATGTTAGTTTAGCATTTTCTATTGATGTTCTTCCCTATTCCTGGTTGCGTAATATGTTCAACTTGCATGAAAAGGAAGGTGTTTCACTAGGACCGGGGCTTGATTTTAATGACAAATGAAAACTCTCCTAAGATTTAATTATAACCTTCAACATTTAAAGCGGGTGAAGACGTCCGACTAAAATAGACGGCTTGCTGCTAATATTTCAATAAAAAAAATATTGTATACTTATATTATCATATTGATTTTGAAATGTCTTTCAGATGCTACAGCGTAATCTATTATATCATAAAGGCAATTGTTAAAATAAATAATAAAACTTACGAGAATACGCAATTAAAATTGATTGTGATAAACTATGATTTTATGAGAAATATATGTTAGTCTGCAAATGAATAATTGTAATAAATAATTATATTGAAACTTTGTTATCGCTATGTTTACCTTTTTACAATAAACGTAATAGGCAATGCTTTAACACAATCTGACGTCTACTCTTCTTCGTCTGTCATTAGGCAACATCGATTAACACCAGCTGTTGGTATTTCATGAGTGAAACAAAAAAGGACGCTTTAATTAGGTTTCAAGTGCATTACATAGTACAATGTAATTCTTGAAGTTCTCTTGGTGATCTTGTATGTTATGTACTTTTGCGGAAGCTGTCATCAAATAATTAATAAGGACAATCGGTATATTAATATTATGGTCTGGACAAAGGCTTAACAGCACGAATTATTGTGAATTCACTGTCTACCTAATAAAATTGAAACTGTACATTTTTTAAGTATTTGTAATTGATTCCTTTTATTTTGCAATAAAAAAACAATTTTTTTATTCAGACTCAATGCTTGCAATCTGTCAAATACATGTAATGGTAATATCAAATATTTGGAACGAACAAAATTATGAAAAAAGTTTCGTCTTTGATATCTTTTAAATCCCATTTATTTACGCGTCACCATTTGACTTTTGTATCGCAAATGATTTAACATAAATAAAACCCACAGGTAACAAATAAACAGAACAAATATTACTTAGTTGTGTACATTTGTAAATGGCTCTAGCATTTATTCAAACTGAAATAAAAATATTAATGTTGTAAGAGGAAATTGAAAACAAACATGTTATAAATGAATAGCTCTTGGCAACATTTGTTGGCACCTTGTTTCAAAAATATTTAAGAAGTGATATATATTTCATAAGAGTTATAAAAGATGTAAAAAGTCTAATCAACTAATGTATAAATACTAAAAAAAGTAATAATAATATACAATGCAGACAGTGAAATTCTGTATGAAATAGGCATACAAATTCAAGTAATATACTTTCACATTCACTTAATGTATTATTATAATGCCAGAAATAAGTACACATTATATATACTAACCAATTGTTGTCAACAAGAATAACCTACTTATAATGTCATCAAATTGATTTAAAAAAAAAAAAGAACTTGATAATAAAAAAAATATTTTTAAATAAAAGAGGAGATCTTAGCTTTCGAAACGAATATTAGCAAAATTTATTTTAACACTTTTGATGCCTTTGACATTTAACGATGCGGAAGTTGCTATGTAAACTTTGTAAAATAAATGAGTAAAGATCAGTTAAGGAAAGTAGTAAGATTCGCGATAGATTATACTTGTTTAACAGTACTATTAGACTAGTAAAATATGCCAAGTAGAATAGAGAAAAGAAGATTTATTCCTGCTTCTTAAGAAGATGTGACAGGTTTTTATGCTGCATTAGAAAGTAAACTTTTATTTACAAAACATATCATTGCAGTTGAGTCTTGTTTGTAAAGAAATAAGCAGATGACAAAATATCGATTTGGGAGAAATAATTAAGTGAATATGGAAGATCAGAAGGCCCCAATTTTGAGAGAGGGATTATTTACCGTATATTGTAAACTAATATGTTTTTATACTGATAATAAAGACCTTATTTAATACTGGATTCTAAAGTAAAGGGTATATAAACGCTTTAAAATAACAAACGGTGAGGTAGATTCTTGTTGCTTAAAAATAAATTTGTTTTGTTAAAATCACCGGATAATTATAAGAGATAGAACATTTTTATTAAACGGAAAACAACGACTGTACAATCAGATTTATTATGCGGATGTCATATTTTGTATAAACATATTGTTTTTTGATATTTCAATATGAATGCAATACCAATGCAGGTGTAACGTGAAGTGAGGATTGCATACTGCTTAAGCCGACGCAATAATGGATTGTGAGTTAGTATCCTTATTTTTCTGTTTGGTTTTGTTTCATTTCTTTCGAGAAAAATCCAAGTTCAAGACACTTATTTGATATAATTGTAAAACATTTATATTTCACATTTATTCAGGATCATTTGGATCCGTTAAATTATTTTAAACTTAAACTATTGTAAATTCTCATCAGACACCGCTAACATTTAGATTTGATTTATATTAGAAAGAAATTAATCTTCAAGAGATAATTGCTTCAAATTTGCAATTACAAACATAACTCGATTAAATCAGAAATATGCTTGTGTTTTGATTGATATCATTATGCCAAATCAACGAAAATATTTCAATTAACATTCAACACATGTTTATTGCACAGGAACTTTACAGTACAAAGTAATAAAAGAAGCACTGAGTTTGACGTAACTGTAACTGAAAGCATGTTCTTCACTTAAAACTATTAATCGTTCAACTGTTTTGGCCATCATACGCAAGTCAGAGCTTTGAATACTTCTTGTACAACATGCAAAGACTTAATTTTTCAATTAAAGACATCACGCAATTGAATATTCTTAAGTGAAGAAATATGGCATGCATATTATGAAACACGATTTTATATTTGCATTATGTGACATAACGTAATCGTAAAACTCCTAAGCAATGAAGTTATTGAGAAAGAACAATAACGGTGACCAACGCGTCAAAGTTAAATAAAAGATAAGTCGAAACATTTAAGTTGATTCGAAACAGCAATGATTACTTTAAAAATATAATGAATGCAAATGACGTTGTGCTATTATATGTTAAAAATACTGAAAATCAAAATAATAAGAGCAAAGAAGCTGGCACTATAACCTTTAGAATGAAGATGAAACTCAAAATATGGTTATAATGCAATTATAAAACATATTAAACGTAAAAAGGTTGAACAGAATAATTGCACACCAGTTTAAAATACAAAAACACCAGACAATGAAAGAACGATTTAAACAGAATGTTTAACAGTTGCTTTTTGTAATACACAATAAATGGGACTTCTGCTATGAAGTCACATCAATGTTAATTTTGTTGTCCGTAAATTACAGTATTGGAGTTAAAAAAAAATTACCGGACAATGTGAAGTATATAACTTGCCTCTTTGTTTTTTTTTATAAATGAAAAACATGCTTCATGAAAAGCTCCCACGTGTAGACTTGTTGTCTATAAGAAAGTGGCCGAACTGCAATTGCTTTTTGAATATGATACGAAAAAAATGTTAGGTATGTTTTGATTAAATGATTTAATAACCACAATACAAATATCAGATATCAAAATATCATAAACGAATTAGTTTGGTAGGGAAATAAAAGACAAGGGCATCGTAATGTTATTGAATCTGGCACACTATCTACTGGACTTGACTTACAGTCTTTATTATAATTGAACAAACTACAAATCAATGAATACATTGATATGTAAAGTATACGATAATATTGGATTTCTGCATGCAAATGTTCCGACAAACAATAGGCTAACGGATGTATATTTTGTTCAGAAAAGAGAAGAAGCCATGCCATGCCAATGCCATGTTCTAGGTAAGGAAATAGGTTATTGAATATTATGTGCGGCGTGTAGGTTTTAACGTATCCAGTTGATCCGAATTGATAATTAAGTATAGTATATAAATACTTTTTTTCACCCAACCTCAACAATATGTTTTTATGTGCTCTACCGAGGTGTGCCCCGCTCCCAAACTCGCGAATACCGGTGACAATTGGGGTAAAAGGCACATTTCGGGAGTAAGACCGGCGTACTATAGTCAGTCGTACGGGTCAAACAAGCCGTCGATCGCCCGGCTCCGAATGACATTAAAAGATAGTGTGAAGGAAGGCAAACACGCCCTTTTTAATTTGATTACAGATGAGTGTAGAACAGTTCAGAACATCTCAAGTAACCATGCTGTGCAGTGACAATTTAAACTTCAAAAATGTATTTATTACTAGTATATCTAGCCAGATTAATAGTGGATGATAGCGTCCATTTTAAAGCCTGAGAGAAATGTTAACGTCAGTTTATAAAATTTCGCGGGCAACTTTAAATTCCGCGAGATTGTATGTATAAAATGTTGCGACATATAGAAACCCTCGAGTTTTACTGTCACACTTCTTTCGTAAATATTTTTGGTTTTACCTAGACAACTGCGATACTTTTTGTCTACATAGTATACTTAGACACGCAAACAGATACCTACTTTAGTTAGCCAATTGCGACCATTGTAAAACATAATCTTGATGCATATCTAGTAAAACGTCGAAGTTGAGCTTTTAGCCTCGACCTTTTATGCAACAAAATGTCCCTGCACAAAATGTAGCAGCTTAAAAGTGCTATTACTAGCCGCGATATTCTAAGGAACAAAAAGTCGCTTTTACATGTTCCCCTCCATTTTTTTGTAGATTTTCTACAACACTTGCGCAACAATGTCGAAGATTTCTATCTGTTCTTTGAAATTTCTCAGACAAACGGAGTATAGAATTAAGTCAAACCATGGACGTGACCGGCCACTGGAGTCAAAATGTTCTTTGCTGTTTACAACACTGTTTTAAAGACGTTTATGGGAGTTTTCATATAGACATATAGGCAAAATTAAAATTGTTCAATAGAATTTCTTTAAACTTGGCATGTTATTAGAATATCATAACAGAAACATGTATGAAACATATATCGAGGGGTGAAAGCGAAAAAGGTCCAAGTGACATTTTTTCAGAAAATCACTTTTTTATATAAATGTGTCAAAAATCTATATATACATCTTCTGTGAAAAGATCTTGAACACAACACATTAATTTTTATATATATTTCAAAAATTCGAAAAAAGACTAAGTGAAATACGAAAAAAAATAAATGCGAAAAAGGTCTAAGTGAACATAGTCACTTAGACCTTTTTCGCAATTATCTAAAAAAGTTTTGTAATAGTCTAAGTGACAAATATTATAACTAATATTCAATTTTCAGTTTTAAAGTATGTTTCATACTTAATGTCATTGATGAAGGCTATACTGATAAAATGATAATATTGTTTTAGTAAATTTTCAAATATTTTTTCACTTAGACTTTTTTCGTATTTAAATTCCAATAAGTATGCAATAGTTACTGAAAGCGAAAAAAGACTAAGTGAAAAAATGTTTGTTTACTGACAAAAGTATGAAAAGCTAGACAAGATTATAGTTGCATTATAATAAAATCAATACTTAGAAATTGATATCTTTTATTTCTGGTAGAAAATAACCTAACAAAGTATATTAATAGCTGAGGTCAAGGTCAGTGTTTGACCCATAAGTGTAATAATGCCTATGATGTCATAATAAGTTTATGATGTCATCAATAGAACTATTCAAGGAAACAGTTTCTGAATCTCAGACAAGTTTTAAGGATTCTTCAAGAGATAGAAATATGCTTGATACTTAACTTGAATTGTATAAACTGAATGTGAACTATAATGTGATCACATCGGGGTTTTTTATTCAAAGAAGAGAGAGAAGAAAACAAGGAAAATGATAGGTATGAAACTCAAGTTTTACTTTCATCACATATTAACTTAAGTGTATTATACATAATTTTGCATTTATTAAAGAACTATTGAATGACATCAGTAAATTTTAATAATTATATAATCTTATTATATTATTTTCTATAAACTTTGTTAACACAGCATTAGTTACATAAAACAATGGTTTTGGTTTAATTTTAAAGTAAAGGTAAAAAGCATTTTTTTAATCACTGTTACAGTATGGTTCAAGTCTTTGAAATTTTCATTTTTCTTACAGACCAACTGAAATTATTTAAATTCAGAATCTTATTCCAAATAACTGTTATTTCCCATTTTGCCCACTCACATTTGGTTTTTGTATTATAGTATTTAAAGTACATATTTAATAATATATGTGGGATAGAATATTTATTAAAGATTCTTATACTATTCAAGAATATCTTTCAAGTCTGAATAAAATATGTTTTTAATCTTTACATTATTGAACAAATAAATTTTATATTTTTTTTCGTGCTTTTTTCCAGATAGTCTTTTTAAAAGTATTTTGTTACTGATTTTTTTGGCAGCAGGGTAATGTTACGCATTTCTTTACGACGTCACCACATCATGACTTCACATCCTCAATTTTTTAATATATAATTCTGTAAAATTTCTCTAATTTTGTTACATTAAAAACATAGCTTGATTACATAATTTATATATTACTGTTTATAATACTTCCTAACAAACTTGAGCCAACATTTCAATGTATCCAGTCTTTGACCCTTAGATTATAAGATGGGCAGAATGGGAATCAAATCTATTTAGTTAAATGTTCATTGGATTTCCCTTTTTAGTGTATTAAAGCATATATACTTTGAAGAAGAACAGAAATGATATACCATATAAGAACATCAGTGAATAGTAGATCAGGTACAAAGTGTATAATGGCATTGTAAATTTTTCTAAACCATAATATTGTCTGTTTTTGAGGCATTTACTAATGTCAATTCAATAAAATGCAAATAAGTTAATCATGGTAATATTGTTGCAAGATATATTAAAACTTAAGTCAAGGTCTTGAAAAATTTGTAATGCAATGCAAAAAAAAAAACAAAAAAAAAACAGAATTTAAACATTTAGCTTTTACAATGTTTACATTATATTGAAATTGTTTAATAAAGAAGTCTACTTTTTAGATATCATACATATTTCTTTAACTTGATGAATTTTATAAGCAGTATTATAAAAAAATCCAATAAGAAAATATTGTAATAAAACTTACATAAATGATAACTCTCAATTTAACTTTTAGAATGACAAACTGTTTCAAAGCTATGAAGTGATTCTACAGCACAATTTACAATTAGTTCAGGTACTAAAAGTATACATCATAATAATTATCAAGAACTGTATAATACAATGATCTGTTTTAGTTCTCAATGTTGTTTATTAGAAATCATTTCATTAACTAAAGTAAAAATCTTAACACTAATAATGGGTTACTTTATTATTAAATGGTCTCAGACATATTCTACTTTTCTTTCTTTGAATCACATGTTTAATGGTAAATATACTGCAGTTTTATCTATGCTATGATAACAATACTCTGACAGCACTTAAAATCAACTTCAGGATGCTGTCCATTCAAGCTAATTACCACCAAGGTAATTCCAAGCTAATTGGGGCTGGAAAGCAGTGTGCAGCAAATAGCCTAGCTGCCATGGCGACTGCCATGGAAAAATCTCCAAGGAACTGGGAAAGCTTTGACATGGACAATATCCTTACACAAGGAGACAGCTTTATACCAGTCTGTTGATAAATCAAAATATTTAATGATTTTGTGAACTTCCGAAATTTGTTATGGGATATGATGTCATCATTAAAAAGTCTTACTGTGGGGAACATTAACAGAGAATATACAGAAATACCATTTTATAACTTAAAGGACTCTTTGAAAAAGATATGCCACAATTCTGTTTTTTTAACTATTGACTGTTATACTGTTGCTGTCATTAAGTCTGATAAGTACTATTATGTATTTGATTCCCACAGCAGAAATGACTGTGGTATGCCCTGTGCCAATGGCAGAGCTGTTGTAACAGGGCATTCATCCATAGAGAAACTGATTGCTTTTATTCAACACCTGAGTGCTCAGTTGTCTACTAAAGGCAATCAGTGTTTTGAGGTGACACATGTATCACTCTCAAAATATAAAAGTTCAAATGATAAAACTATGCAAGATTATGAATTGTCCAGTTCTTGTAGTGAATTTTCTGGTTTTTCATCAATGAGTGATGGGGAGTTCTCATGTGTGCTTCAGATGATCGATGAAAACTTGCAAGGCAGTATAAATGAAATTGAAAAAATTGATAAAATTATTTCTGAGGAAGAAAGTGGAGAAGGTGATGCTTCTTTAAGTAATGATGAAAAAAGTAGTTGTGACTTGAGATTTAATGATAGTGTTGTTAGTGTAATGAATTCAGAAAAAAGTGTACAGGAAAATAGAAACATGACAATTGAAGAGAGTGTTAATAAAAATAGTCAAATAAGTTTAGAAGAGAGTTTTGACAGGGATGAAGTGATGTCTTTAGAAGGCGGTAATACTAGTAATAGAGTTAAAGAAAAAATATTAGATGTGAGTATTGATAGAAATAAAGAGATTAGTTTAGAAAGTAGTATGGAAAGAGATGAAGAGATGAATTTAGAATGGAGTAATGATAGAGGTGAAAAGATGAGGTTGGATGGGATTATTGATAACAAGATGTGTTCAGAAGGTAGTTGTAATAAGAATAAAAAGGTAAGTTTTGAATGTAGTTTAGATAGAAGTAAAGACATGCATTTAGAAGATGGGAATAATGATGGAAATACAGACAAAGAGATAGGTTTTGATAAGAGTATTGAAATAAATAAAGAGATGAGTTTAGATGATAGAAACAGAAGTGAAGAGATGAGATTTGACCAGAGTATAGATAAGGATAAAGAAATGAATTTAGAATGTAGCTTTGGAAAGGATAAATGCATTAGTTTAGAACAGGGGAGTAATGTTAGAAATAGAGGTAAGGAGAGGAGTTTTGATTTGTGTATTGGTAAAAATAAAGAGGTTAGTTTAGAAGGTAGTTTGAAAAGAGGTAGATATGATATTAAAAGAGGGGAGTAATGATGAAAATAGAGACAAAGAGATGGGTTTTGATGGGAGAATCGATAGAGATGAAGAGGTGAGTTTAAGAGGTGAAGAGATGAGTTTAGAAGGTAGTTTGGAAAGAGGCAAAAAAATGAGTTTAGTAGAAGGGCATAGTGATACAAATAGAGGTAAAGAGATAAGATTAGTTGAAAGTAATGATGGAGATGAAGAGATGAATTTAGAAGGGAGCATTGATAGAGATACAGTATTGAGTTTAGAAAATGCAAGTGTGAGAGACAAAGAATTGTGTTTAGAAAGTCAAGTTGATAGATGTAAAGGGGTGAGTTTAGAAAGTGATGTAAATGTAGATGTGGATAAAGAGATAAGTTTAGAAGGTAGTGTAAGCAACGATAAAGAGATGAAGTTAGATGGTGTTAATAAAGGCAGTTTTAATAGCAGTGATATTCGTTTAGAGGGAAGTATTAATAGAGATGGAGAGGTATTGTCAGAAGGTAGTGAAGATGAAAGTACATGTTACATGATAAATGAGGCAATAAATGATCTTGACAATTCAGCAGTTTTTTTACAGGCTATTGATTTGAATACATTCTCTGATTCAGAGAGTGATACAATTGATTATGTTATATCAGAAAATGACCTAGAAGATAACATGCCATTGAGTTTTGTAGCCTTAAAAAATAGAAACTATAAGCAAAGGTTTCAAAGATATGCTAATGAAAAAAGTAAGTCAAATACAAACACAGAAAGTTTACCAGAAATAACAGATAGACAAGGTGGTGGTGATTATGTTAAGAGAAGTAGAAAAAGGGTAAGAAAT
The DNA here is from genome assembly GCF_026571515.1 of Ruditapes philippinarum. Classification (NCBI taxonomy): domain Eukaryota; kingdom Metazoa; phylum Mollusca; class Bivalvia; order Venerida; family Veneridae; genus Ruditapes; species Ruditapes philippinarum. The sequence continues at coordinate 128,762 of NW_026856750.1, forward strand.
GAGTTTAACTGGAAAAGAAATAAAACTAAAAGACTTAGAAATGAAGGTAAAAAATTTATCAATAAGCATAGACAAATTAGACCAAACAGAAAAGTTAAATCATCTTGTGCCGAGAAATGTAGATATAAGTGTACACGCAATTTTACTGATATAGAAAGAGAAAACATTCTGCACTCGTACTGGAAGCTAGGTTGTTCCACGAGACAAAAACAGTTTTTGTTGAAATTTTCACATAAAAGTGTGAAAGCCCGTGGTAGTCAGTATTCAAAACGTCAAAATTCATTGAAATATTTCTTGCCTCATTTAGAACTGAATAAATCTGACCGTGTATGTAAGCTTTTCTTTCTAAACACTCTAGATATCTCACATTCTGTAGTAGACAATGCCCATAAGAAAACGCAATTACCTGGTGTTTCCTCAATAGATTGCAGAGGTAAGTCAGATGGATGCAGGAGTAACAAAACATCTGATGAAAAGTTAGATATTGTACGTAATCATATCAAATCTTTTCCATCTGTAGAATCCCATTATTGTAGAAAAGATAGTTTGAAACAATATTTGGACCCATCTTTGAACCTTCAAGCTATGTACAAACTTTACATCCAGTATTGTGAAAAAAAGGGCTATGAAAAGGTAAAAATTCATATCTATCGGAAGGTATTCAACACAGAATTTAATATTGCCTTTCACAAACCGTCCAAGGACCAGTTTGACCTCTGCACTACATATAAGCAAGCGACTCCAGAGGATAAAGGTAAGATGTATGAGAGTTACTCATGTCACACAAGGAATAGTAAAAGAGCCAGAGAAAAATAAGGAGGAAGACAAGATCTTTGCTAAACAAAATACAGACATTATAGTTGCTTGTTTTGATTTGGAAGAAGTGTTGATAACACCAAAAGGTTTTGTATCTTCATTTTATTACAAACGTAGACTCAACACCTACAACTTCACAATTTACAATCTTGGTAACAGAGAGGCCTATTCATTTGTATGGAATGAGACAATTGCATGTCGGGGTTGGCTTGTGAAGTAGCGTTTCATGCATATATCACTTTATTAAGGAAAAGTGTTCACAAGGTTGTAGAAAAATTTATATTTTATTCAGATAATTGTTTTGCTCAAAACAAAAACAGATTTTATGAAAGTATGCTTTGGTACTGTCTCCAAAAATTTGACATTGAGTCAATAACCCATAAGTATCTTGAAAAAGGGCACACCTTCAATGAAAATGACAGTGTTTCATGCTGCCATAGAAACAGCTTCAAGGCATTTAACAGTTTTATACCAACTGATCAATGGGCAGCAATTATACATGGTGCAAGACATACTATGCCATATAAAGTGATGCAGATGTCTCTGTCAGACTTTTTTGATTTTAAAGGTTTGTCGGAATATCTGAAAAATTTTGACCTAAATGAACAGAGGGATAAAGTTTATATCAGTGAGGTAAGAATCCTTGAGATTAAATCAAATGAACCAAACAAATACAGGTACAAGTATGATTATGATGATACTGAATTTTCAGCTGTCAACTTAATCACTCGGGTGAGAAGAACAAGTGACACTATTCCAAACCCAAAGACAATAAATCTGAAGCAGCTCAGGAAGGAATTAATCCCAATAACTCTCGCTAAATATAATGACCTTCTTTCTTTGTGTTTGAATGACATCATTCCTTCTCCAAATCATGCTTTCTTTGTACTGCTGCCTCACCATACTGAATAAGTAGTCTGGAAATTTCCAGTGTATTGAACCGAAGTAGTTTTTAATACACATTTGAAGCCTACATGTGTATGTTTGGTGCTTTAAACGATTATAATAAAGGCAGCTGAAATTAACTTCATAATTATTGTCTCAATGGTGTGTTAACTGATACAAACTGGCAGTATTTATTTTTTTCTTTTAACTTGTTTTGTACAATGAGAATACATTATCAGTAAATCATGAATTGTGGTCATAAAAACAAACATTTAAATCTTTGCAGCCTACTTGTATATTAGTCAGTTACTGATATGATTTATGCATTTAAAGTCTAATGTTAGAAAGCAAGTAAAGTGGAAAAAAAAGTTGATCTAATTTAAGACTGTTGAAATTGAGCAAACTGTCTAATTGCAATTACATATGTATAGAGTCTACTGATATCAAGTAAGATGTTGGTAGTATCTAAGTTTGATTATTACTAAGGCAGTAGGAAGTGTGGTAATTTTAGCTCAATAGTGTCTAAATATTCCATAACGCAGCAACGAAGTAGTGTGGTAATATTAGATGATAGTGTCTTAATATTTCATGTTTGGTGATAGGCAACAGGAAGTGTGATAATATTAAGTGTGGTAATATTATTAGCTAAATAGTGTCTTAATATTCCATAACGCAGCAAGTAGTGTGGTAATATTTATGTATACTATTCCATATAATAATGGATTTGTTGAAAATTGTTGTTTTATCTATTGAATTTTTAAGTGAAGTTCTTGTTCTTATAAAGTTGCTTTTTTTCTTTTTTTCAATAAATTGCACATTTTCTCTAAGATTTTCAAATACTGAAAAAAACAAAAAAAAACAATAGAAATGTACATTGTATAATTTGTACTTTTGGATGTTATTATTAACAGAAAAAGAGAAAGTGTTGAAAAACTTCTAATTGATTTAGTTTGAACATTTATTTGATAAAAAAAAATGTTTATCATCTACTAAATATAGATATTTAATATCAGACTTCAAAAAAAAATCAATTTTTGTGGTTTGTTGTCATGCATGATACTGAATACTATCAACATATTTGTTTATTGTATTATATACCTCAAATTATGGACCAATTCACTTTAATTTATTTCATATTAATGATTAAAAAAAAATTATGTTAAAAAGTTCAACTCCTATGGTAGTTATGCATGACATAGTCTGATAAGATTAGGATCATATTATAAAAATTTATGCAAGTATGGTAGCCATACTTGATAATTTGAAGAAGTTGCTATTCAAGCAAGTTTATCCAAAGAAATAACAGTTTGATTGCAATATAAAAACTAGCTAACTTTAACAATTGATTAAGTGGGTTGCAAACTGTATTGTCCTTGATGTGGTTACAATTAAATACAATATATGCGTGCTTATTGTTATGTATTATGTCAAAAAGGAAAAAGTGAACATTCAGCTTTGTTATCAATTTTAAGCACGTTAAGAAATTAATGGCATATTCTTTTGTAACATTTGATATATGGATTAATTTGGCCCAGAGATACCTGTTTAAATAAGAGACCGATGTATTTCATGTATCACATTTTTGTTATAAGCCATCATTTCATTTCACATTTCATGAAAAGTGGAAATTCATTGTTCTTGTCCAAGAAATAAGTCATGCAGTATCATAATGTTTATTTAGATTTTTATACAGTTTAGGTAATGAAAATCAAAGTGGTAATTTCACTGTTTCAAACAGTGAAATTACCAGTTTTATATCACTGATATATTTCTATAAACCACCGAAAAGCATGCAATAAAAAGTAATCATAGCGATGATATTTTTAACTTTTTTTCTTGAAGTAATGACATTAACTGAAATATTAATAAGGGAGACTGGAGACAGAAATAAGGACAGTAAGGGTGTCCTGATCCTGTTTATAATGTATAAAACTTTAATATTTTAAGTATATTTTCAAAAATATTTATGGTGCAAGAATTTCTAAATTACAATGGTCTGACTAGTTTCTGTATACCAGCATTAGAATAATAAAAATATATGTCATATGTTTCCGGTTCAGATCGGAATATCCATCTTGAGGGGACCTCGCCCATTGGGGTGAGCGGGTTCCCGAGGGACGGATATTCTGATCCGAACCGCAAACATATGTCAGATATTTTTTCTTGCATATTCTGCCATATTATTTCAAATTTATAATTGTCTACTTCAATAACATACATGTATATATGTTTATGGAAATTACAGTCATTTCATCCATTACTATATTCTCACAATAGCTTATGAATTTACAACTTTAATAACAATGGCGAAATGTCGTCATCTTAAGCACATAGTTTACTTCTAAACTCATGTCATTTTTACTCTGTTCATTCATAAAATGTGCTAAAATGTTGTTGTATGGCACGCAACTCATCTGGCGTCCCCATGCCAGATTAAAATTCTGGCATGGGTCAAAGTCACTGAAATGCCAGTCTGCTATGCAAGAATAACAATAGCTACATTGCAACTTTAAATTGTCAATAACATTGATTTTGCTTAGGTGTGTGTTAGCTTCAAAACATTTACAATGCTTACTAATCTGATTATTTACAGATTTTAATTATTAGTTAATATTACAACATTGATATAAATGCTGTCATCTTATTTAAACACGAGACTAAATAAAGCTTTTACATGAATTATGAAATAATCAAACTGTTAGGCAAAATTTTTGTAAATGAAAATCCACCTGCACGAAATTTGCATGAAGGTAAAATTGACTTGTACCAAATCCTTCCAAAAAAGTAACTATGCTGACTTTGGAGTATTATCTATCAGGTAAAATTTTGAAAAATGGAATTTCTAGTATTGTACACTTTGTGAAGGGTGCGCTGTTGGCATAATGTGTGTTTTAAATCCATTCGATTCATCAATGAAATTATTTTACTTATAAAGTATGTTACCAAATCATAGTATTTAGCATTACCTTCAAACATGACTGTAGAAACATAGATAGTGATTATCAAATAGTTATTTATAATTTATTGGTTTATTAAAATGTTATTCTAATATTTGAAAAAGTCTTATTGTTTATCAATTGATTCTAAAATTTGTTTATGATTAATTTTACAATTCATAAAATTAAATTATTTGAATTATTTATGTTATGTTTTTGTTTTGTTTTTTTTCCCTAAATAAAAGAAATATACAGTATTTAATAAATTTCCTTATTATATATTATAAACAATATAAAAAAAATAAACTTGACAATTGATATATTTGGACAAAATGGTCTATCTCACTTACTTAGGAGCCATGTTGTCATGAAATATTAATGCGAAAAAAGTCTAAGTGCATTTTTTTGTAATTTCATTTTGTTTTTAAAGGAAAGATGATCAAACTTATTTTGTAAAGTGCATTTCTGTGAAAATGATGTTTTTTATTTGAATTTTTTGTCACTTAGCCTCTTTTCGCATTAAACAAATCTGTGTTATTTTACCAAATATTAAATGCGAAAAAAGTCCAAGTACCTTTTTACTATAACAATCTTTTTCCCTTCTTTTTTTTTCAAAAGTTAATTTTTAAAATGTACAATAGGACTGATTTCTACTCTACAATACATAAATGATAATTATACATATAACCTGAAACAAACAAAATAGTTTTTTGTCTCTCCTGAAAAATTTACTGAAATGCACTTAGACTTCTTTCGCTTTCACCCCTCGATATGAAAACTCCCGAAAACGTCCTTAAAATATCAACGGTAATAGGTTCCCCGCGACATTTTTGTACGATTTCGGCGGGTTTGTTAATAATTGTCCTCAAACGTTAAAATTTCTCGCGGGTTTGCCAAAACTTCATATTGTTTTATGTAGCTTGTGTGTGGCTTTGTAAGCGTTTGCTAATCTAAAATATGTAATATATAACAGGTAATGAGCCAGTTTTCAATTTTATTGAAATTCAAATGAAAAATCTTTTAGAATTATTTCCTTAAAAAGTGTTTTGTAGAACATTTATAAGCCATATTGTAAATCAACTTACACATATCAAGCGTTGTGTTGTCTATCTTATATCCTGATTCAATTTGCACGATAAAGCTTCAAGTTAATTGGAATAAATAATATGCTCGTATATTACTACACTTCACCAATTAAAGCTAATTTGGCTCTGACACTCTAGTATCTTCTTGTACTCGTTATGTTTTAAGACGAGCTCTATTACCTTAGACAAGTAACTGATTGAGTTAATAGTAGGCCGATAATCTAATTCAACAATTTTCCCATGATGGCCTTGTAAAATGCGGTCAATGCCAGAAAACATTTCTAATAACATTTCTATGGATGTTTATCTACGTTATTGTTAGAGTGCCGTGGAAGACGAATTAAAGAGTTGAATATAATAGAAGTTTGCAAAAGGTCAATGTCTGGATGTTAAAGCTGTTTGATACGCATGTGATCAAGCATTTGGCCACGAGTTCGCGTTCCACAAGTTGCCTTTTATTACCTTAATTATCAAACTATATAAAAATACCGGTAATAATGAATTAATAGCCTCCGTAGTAAGTACCTGTAGAACAAGCATTATTAGTGCATTGCACAAATATTTCATGGCAAGTAATCTTAAGTTATTGCTTAAATATAAGGTTTGTTTAGTATAATTATGGTTGCATTGTCTAACTAGATATGCTTGAAATAAACAAGAACAATTGTAAAAGCGAAACGAATCGTTAATACCACTATTACGGCAAAAAACTGAAATGATAAAACATCATCGTGTTAAAAGATGAGATATCTAACGTAATATAACCAAATGATGTTGTTATATATAAGACTATTTATAACGTAAAAATAGAATATTATAACATTTTTATCAAAGAGCTAGCGTTTGCAAGATAGTTAATATTCGAAAAATCATTCAGTGTTGAACTTCCCTAATTGACAGAAAAAGAACAAGATTGATTATTGTTATTAAGTTTTGGAAATGAAGATCAATTACAATTTGCCAGATCATGAATGCAAGGAGTGTATAACCTGTTTTTTTGACAAGTAGTTGAAACTAGTACAACAGTTTTGAATAGAATTTGTCACTGTGATACTTTCTTGTGGTCAATAATATATAATTTCCAAATGTAAATAATAATATTATATTTTCAACGAAAGAAATATAATTGAAAGTTATTGTAACGAATTTCCGAAACGAATCAGACATGTTAATAGAAGAAATTTTATTTTGTGCTGTTTTAAAATTCAATGGTAAAAAGAAGACGTATTACTATACAGTAACTGTTCACTTAGAAAATTTGCATCAATTAACGGACAAAATTCAACAGTGAATTTCATTTTGAAGAGATAATTGCTTTAACAGACATAAATAAACTTAAGACATTTGTTAAAGTTTTAAGATTGCACCGTATGTTAGTTTAGCATTTTTCTATTGATTTTATTACCTATTCCTGGCTGCTTGATACGTTCAACTTGCATGAAGATTTTATTTTAGCCTTAAACTTTCAAGCGGGTGTAGACGTCAGACAAAAATAGACGGCTTGCTGTATGATAAAGTATAATTAATACAAAACATTTGTATATTTATATTTATATTATCATGTTGATTTTGAAATGTCTTTCAGATATTATAGCGTAATCTGTTTTACCATTAAGGCAGTCGTTAAAATAAATAATAAAACTTACGAGAATACGCAATTAAAATTGATTGTGATAAACTACGATTTTATGAGAAATATCTGTAAATCTGCAAATATACATATAGAAACTTTGTTATCGTTTTGTTTACCTTTTTTCAATGAACATAATAGGCAATGCGTTAAATTAATCTGATGTCTGTTCTTTTTTCGTCTGTCATTAAGCAACATCGATTTACACTTTCTGTTGGTATTTCATGAGTGAAACAAAGAAAGGAGGCTTAATTAGGTATTAAGTGCATTACATAGTACAATTAATTCTTGTGGTTTTCTTGGTGATCTTGTATGTTATGTACTTTTGCGGAAGCTGTTATCAAATGATTTATAAGGGAAATTGGTATTACATGTGTATTATATTATGGTCTGAACAAAGGCCAAACAGCACGAATTATTGTGAATTCACTGTCCACCCAATAAAATTAAAACTATACATTTTTTAAGTATTTGTAATTAATATCTTTTATTTTGCCGACAGAACCAGTTTTTTTATTCCGACTCAATGGTATTTTAAAGTTGCAATCTGTCAAATTAGCGCATATATTCGGAACAAACAAAAATTATGAAAAAAGTTCCGTCTTTGATATTTTTTAAATCCCATTTATTTACGCTTCACCGTTTGACTTTTGTATCGCAAATGATTTTACATAAATAAAACCCACATGTAACAAATAAACAGACTAAATACTAATAACTTGTGTATATTTGTAAATGGCTCTAGCATTCATTCAAACTGAAACAAAAACATTTATGATGTAAGGAAATTAAAAACAAACGTGTTAATATAAAAGTAATAGCTGTTGGCAACATTTGTTGGCATCTTGCATTGTTTCAAAAATATTTAAGAAGTGATATATAGTTTATAAGAGTTATAAAAGATATTAAAAGCCTAATTAACTAATGCATACATACTTAAAAAGTAATAATAATATACAATATAAACAATGAAGTTCTGTAAAAAAAAATATGCGAACAAACTCAAGTAATATCAAATTAATTTATAATATATCTTTAAATAAAAGAGGATATCTTAGCTTTCGAAACGAATATTGGCAAAATTTATTTTAACGCTATTGATGCACTTGACAATTTACGATGCGGAAATTGTTTATGTTTGTAAAATAAATGTGTTAAGATCAGTTAAGGAGAGTAGTAAGATTCTCGATAGATGTTAATTGCTTAACAGTACTAACTATTAGACTCGTAAAAAAGATGCCATTTCGAAATAGAGAAAAGAAGATTTATTCCTGCTTCTTAAGAAGATGTGACAGGTTTTTATGCTGCATTAGAAAGTAAACTTTTATTTACAAAACATATCATTGCAAATGCAGTTGAGTGTTGTTTGTAAAGAAATAAAGCAGATGACAAAATATCGATTTGAGAGAAATAATTAAGTGAATATGGAAGATCAAAGGGCCCAAATTTTGAGAGAAATTTGCCATATATTGTAAAATAACATGTTTTTATACTGATAATTAGGAAGTTATTTAAGATTGGATGCTGAAGTTAAGGGTATTATCGCTTTAAAATACAAACGGTGAGGTAGTTTCTTGTTTGTTAAAATAAATTTGTTCTGTTAAAATCACCGGATAATTATTAAAGATAGAATATTTTTATTAAACGGAAAACAACGACTGCACAATCAGCTTTATTATGCGGATGGCATATTTTGTATATAAACATAATGTTATTTAATATTTCAATATGAATGCAATATTAATGCAGTTGTAACGTGAAGTGAAAATTGCAGACTGCTTAAGCCGACGCAATAATGAATTGTGAGTTAGTATCCTTATTTTACTGTAACAGACAGTTGTGTTTTTTTTTCATTTATTTCGAGAAAAATCCAAGTTCAAGACACAAACTTGATGTTATTGGATTTATAAGAGTTTAAGACAACACAACAAGTCTTGGTATTTTTTTTTTCATTTGAAAGTTTTTATTATTTGCTAATATGTGTAATGATGTTTTAAATATAAATGGTTTACATGCCAAAGAAAAACAGAGCAATGCCATAACTGATTCTTCCTCGATAAGCATTCTATAGACAGGGAATTATTCCATGGTTGTGCTGCATTTGATGTGGTTTACTTTCGCGCTCTAAGGTTTTTTACGGATCATGGTATGTGTTATTTTGACTGATATTCTCTAACGATAACTAAGCAGTATGATGCGTCAATTCAAATGTTCTAAGTAATATATCAAGATTAAAATCTCGTTTTCTACATATTTTAATATTTTGTTTTGCTAGTGCACCTGTCGCACAACACTTATTCTGTTATTTATCTTGCCGCTATTTATATCATCATAGATTCACGGAACAACCTTCATGCATTCGTGCCATTTGTCTTCATATTTTGATATTAACAAAATCAATTATTTTTTTATTATAAATACGTTACATATAAGACCCGAATATAATGCCCAGCTTTGAGTAATAGAGGTTTCAATTTAAAATTAGATGGTTGGAAATTGTTACACGAAATTAAAACAAAACATATCTTTTCAGTTATGACTGAAAATATCTTTGTTTCGAATTCAAAAATATACTGTATGGAGATTATTAGTATTTTCAAATTATTATTTAGGACAATTGAAATATGTTGTTTACCAAACATCTTAATCTTTTCAAGTCTGTTGGTGATACGAATGAGTCGTGCTTTAATCGTGTTGTCACGGAATGTAGCAATCAAATAAAATTGTTCATGTAATATGTGTTCTTGCGGTGCAATTTTCATTTAGTTAAACTAAAATTTATTCTGCTGAGCATTTATTTGATAAAAAGAAATGACATCAAATATCATGTTTGCAGATATATTACCGTACTTTATTTTCGTGAATACTAAAAAAGTATGACTTTTGGTATGAAATGTCAAACCAAATTCAAAGAAAAGTGAGCGTTTATATCAGATAGTTACACAGTCTTTTTTCTTCTTTTACTTTTTTCACATTAACAGAAGCTGCCATGTTTATTATATACCTGTTACAAAAAGCATTCATAAAAGATTCGAGACTTACAGTTAATGTTCTACGCATTGTTGTAATTTGTAATAAAATTAATTATTGCAATGGAAATGTTGTACATTATCGTATGAATACGTCCGTTACAAACACAAGAACAATATATTACACATTGCTATAACTGCATGACACATGCACTAGTTTCACGAATGCTTCCCGTTTACCCTTATTATTTGTTTTTCTTTTAGAAAGTACTTGGTTTCTATTATCTAATTGCATGTAGAAGCGCTCCTGCAATGATTGGGTAAGAGTAATATGTAAACAGTAAGTAAATTACTTACAATGTTAAGCAAGAATGTATGGATAAGCGAAAAAATGCAAATCACAAATATGCTGTACAACGATCTGTTCATTTATGTATAAACCGCCATTTAACAAAAGCAATTTCAAAACAATTAGTGTACTTCTCATCCTTTGAAGTAAATTTATAATGATAGCTTATGAGTGGTTTTTCTACAGGCAATCAATTTAACTTGTATCTTGCTGTAACTATTGTAAAACATTTTATATTAAATTTAGAGTTCCCATTCATCATGAATTATGTAGACCCATTAAATTATTTTAACTCAAACTACTGTAAATTCTCATCAGACATCGCTTACATTTAAATTAGATTTGCAGTACAAAGAAATCAATCAATCTTCAAGAGATAATTGCTTGAAATGTGCATTTCCAAACATAACTCGATTAAATCAGAAATATGTTTGTGCTTTGATTAATATCAGTATGCCAAATCAAAGAAAATATTTCAATTAGCAGTCAACACATGTTTACTGTACAGTAATTGTCAATACAAAATGATAAGAGAAGCACGGAGTACATGTACATGTAACCAGTTTTTTTATCAACGGGCTTGATGCATATTAAGTTATAAATATGTTAAATAAAACAGTGATTACATGTTCGTATAATCGTAACTTTTTTATCATTATTTACTGTACACAAAACGGCATAATAAATACTTTAAATGTATTCATAAAAACGCCGTATTAAAAGTAAATGTATCATGATAGTAACATGATTTGTCTTTGATTAGTTATTCATCTCCAAAAGCTTTAACTGTTATATATTTACCTTACAAAATAAATTCTAAAGAGTTTAATCAACGATGAGACATGTTGTTAAGAAAGCATGTTCTTTACTAAAAAACTATTATTAGCTCAACTGTTTTGTCAATCATACGCAGTTCCCAGCTTTGAATATTACGTGTACGACATGCAAAGACATTATATTTCCATTAAAGATATCACGCAATGTAACATTCTTAAGTGAAGTAATATGGCATGCATATTATGTAACATGATTTAATATTTGCATTGTATGACGTAAGATAATAAAAACTCTTATGTCAGGGGGTTATTAAGTATGAGCTGATAGGTAGATAACTTCGAGTTAATTTGAAACAGCAATGCTTAATTGTTCAAGAAGCTATAAAAATATAATAAATTTCAATGACGGTGAGCCATTATATGTCTGAAAAACTGAATATCAATTATATTTCAGAGCAAAGTAGCTGATACTATAAGCATTCAGAATGTATACAAATGTCTCAGTTAGAAACATATAACTATATAATTGCAAAGCGTTTATAACACATATCAAATGTAAATTACGATTAAAGATGAGCAAACAGTGTGAACGTAGTTTTTGTAATGGTCGTACTGTGTACAGACAATTGTAGCTTCAAAATAGGTTATAACGAGTGTGTATCTAGACATCGTAAAGCATTTTCAAAGTTATAGAACTTATCTTTTTTATATAAAATTTATATAAAAAGAAAGCCATTGAATAAGACAAAATCTTCATATTGATTTATAATATGTAAAGTGTGTGTTGCTTTGCAAGTGTTTGAGAGTTTCACTTATCAAAATATGTTTAAAATGGACTGTTCATGTATTAGTTTCATAAGTTTATTGAAATTAGAAAGGAAAATCCGTTAAGAGTGTTTCAAATCCGTTAAAAGTGTGATGTACAACGTTTATAAGCCATATTGAAAATCGACTAACTAATATTAAACATAATGTTGTCAATTTTATATCCTGATTCAATTTGCATGACAAAGCTTGAAGTTAATTTGAATGAATAATATTTTCGTTATTTACTTCACTTCACCAATCAAAGCTAATTTTGCTCTGACACACGAGGACATGCTTGTACTCATCATGCTTTAACACAAGCTCCAATACTTTAGACAAGTTACTGATTAGGCTAATAGCAGACCGATAATCTAATTCAATCATTTTCCTGTGATTGCCTTGTAAAATGAGGTCAACAGCAGGAAACATTTTTCTATGAACTTTTTTGTGAATGAGAAAAAATTACAGTTTCGTCTTGTTACATTTTACTCGATAAGAATCTTCAACGTATTTGATATAAACTGTTTGCCAAAAAAATATGATAAACAAGATCAACAAGGAAAGGCGGCGTTCAATGAACGCAACCCCCACATGACCCAGCAACAAAGACCAATGGCAAGGAGCCCAGGCGGACCCCAAACAAAAACAGGACAGGGCAAAGACAGAACAATACTTTGAGAGTGACGTTTCAATTGCAGTCTACATAAAAGTGAAACAGTCGGCTGAAAAAGCAAAACAGGTCCTAAAGACTTGAATATAATAGTAAGTTTGCAATTATTATCCTTTGTAGTGTGAAGATGAAGAATAAGGAGTATGAGTGCATTACACACATATTTAATGACAAGCAATCGTAAGTTATTTCAATGTGTGCTCATACATTAAGTTCATAAATAATTAAGTGTAATTCAATCCATCGATTTTTATATAGAAATACTGATATTTGTTCAATATGATAACAGTTTTACAGTTAGATGTATTAATTTTTAAACCGTGTTGCTACGTCACTATTGAGCAGTAAATTTCAGATTTTATTTTTGTTTACGTATGCAGCGTTAATATATAAATCTTCAAACTTAACATTGTGTGTCTATTACACTGTGCAAACTGCAACAGTCTTTTGTTTAAGATTGATTTATTATAGGGTAGCTTGTTCAGTTGACGGTCTTATTTAAAGTTTTGCCTGTATCTCTATACTATTATAATAGTTTTTTTCAATCTAGAATTTTAAATGCACACCTGTTACATAAAATTTAATTTAAATAATTACCAGAATAACACATTTCTGAGGGCTTAACAGTGTTATATACACATATAAATTTTGTCTGTGACAGCTTTTAAGCTTCACCCGGCAAATATGTTATTGAAATACCTAGGATCTAATGTTTGCAAACAGTTAATATTCTCAAACTCGTTCAGTGTTGAACTTCCCTAATTGACAGATTGATGTAGGTTTTGCCACGAAAAAAAAAACAAGATTGATGATTTGGTTATTAAGAATTGGGAATGAAGATAAATTACAATTTGCCTGACATGAGCTAACTTTATAAACGTGTGTATAACATTTGTTCTCGTAGCGTAGACGAGATTGGTACAACCGTTTCAAATATATATAGTCACAATATATGAATTTCAAATGTAAATAATTATACCATTCTCTATAACTGAAAGTTCTTGTAACGAATTTCCCAAACGAGATAAGACATTTTCATAGAAGATACTATATTTTTGCTAAAATAATTATAATACTCAGCGTTAACAAATAAGGCGTATTATGTATTATACAGCTCTCTTAGAAAAAAATAATCTATGCCAATATATTTAGTATATAATATGTGTGCATTAAAAAAGAATCATTGTATTTGTCCTTGGTTTTCACCTGAGAAATGTTTATACGTCAATATTGGTAATAGCTGTTTGGCATCATTTAAAATATAATAGAAAAGGCAAACTGAAGTAACCTCAATGTTTTGTTTTCAGTGATGATTTGTTAATAATTTAAATTAGACGGATACAACTCATAAGTGAATCTTAATTTTAAGAGCAAACGGCTTCTTTAAGATAGATTTGAGTTGTGACCTAAGGTCTTTACCGCGGTACAACACTGGTAAAGTTCTAAGAATGCGCCATATGCTAGTTTAACATTTTCTATTGGTTTTCCCAAATTCCTGGCTGCATATATTATTCATCTTGCATAAAAAGGTACAGGGCTGTGTCGTTTGTAAAACAGAAAGAATTTGAATGAGCAATAACAATTCTCCTTAAACTTTATTCTAAACCCGTCCGATCACAAATAGACGGCTTGCTGTGTGATAAAGCATAATTTAGATTTTAATACAAAACATTGTTTATCAATATTATAATGTTTATTTTGAAATGCCTTTCAGTTGTGTTGTTACAAAGCTATCTGTTATATCACAAAGGCAGTCGTTAAAAATATAACTCAAGAGCATAGTAACGCAATTATGATTGATTGTGGCTAACTACGATGCTATGAGAAATATCAAGCAATCTGCAAATGAGTAACTGATACATACATGAAGAAACGGCATTAATGCTATCTTAACAAAATTTATAAACATAATACACAATGAGATATCACACTATTCTGTCTGTCCTTCTTTGCTTTGTCTGTCATTATGCAACATGGATTTGCACTTGCTGTTGGTATTGCATGATTGAAATAGAGAAGAACGCTTTATAAAGTATTAACTGCTTCCATAGTCATAGTGCAGCTGTATTTGATATAACGCAAATTAAAATATACGCTGCTTCGTATATAGGTATGCAAAGTATTATTAACTTTGTTATAATGAATACAAAACACAGACATACGGAATAATCTAAAGTTCATTTTATTTCTTTTTGGAAGGAAAAATTTAATTACAAAAGTTAGTAACACACAACTATACAATACTCATTTATAAACGCTTACTTTATAAAAGATTAAGATACATTCATGACATAAATATTTGAAACATGGTTTTGATTTGAATAAAACCGTTTTTTAACAGCAATGACATAAACTATAATGTTAATATAATTAAAAGCTGCATTTACAAATACGTATATCTAGATCTTTTCAATATTGGACTTTAATATTCACATGCAGATGGAATGTGTGGATTACCTTCACTTCTGCTGTTACAGTGAATGTATGCGAACAACAATAAATAAGTTTATAAGTTTTATTATATTGTTTACAGTTTGATCACGACATACAATTTGCTCTTCCTGTTTCCTTAAACTCTCGT
Organism: Ruditapes philippinarum; assembly: GCF_026571515.1. Taxonomy (NCBI): domain Eukaryota; kingdom Metazoa; phylum Mollusca; class Bivalvia; order Venerida; family Veneridae; genus Ruditapes; species Ruditapes philippinarum. The sequence continues at coordinate 144,266 of NW_026856750.1, forward strand.
GAATGTCATCTTTTTACCAACGTTAAACGATAATTGCTTTCAAATTATTACATTTTACAAGCATTATATACTAAACCCCTCAAATTTATTGATGATTGCCTTGCTTAATGCTTACTTCACATATGTTTTTAATTTTATACACCATTTTTTTTTCCATTTACATTTACATATAGTATTTAAGGAAACAACAAACTGGTTTATTACAAATTGGGAGGCACAACTATCATAATATTCAAAATTATAAACAGATGTATTATGTCAGAATGCTATAAGTTAATATATGATATATTTTAATGAGATTAGTTTACTTACGTTTCACTTATTTATATCAAATATGTTATATTAAAATTTATATTGGTATGATATTCGAAGTATAATAATGTTACGTTATGAGTATTTAATTAAATAAGAGGACATGAACTGAACTTAAAATCAGTCCACAAACAAATAAACAAATGATGTTGTTTATTAGGATGCATTCTGTTATGATCATTTCATTTTTAAGTACTAACATTTTATTTGCAAAAGGTAAGAACTACAAACCTAAACAAAATCAATTTTGCATAAATCTTTCCAAAATATAAAAAAGAAACAACCTACAACTTTATAGTATTGTAAATGACTCTAGCATTTATTGTAACTAATGCAAACACAATAATCTTGCATAGAAATTTTAACAAACATGTTATAAAAAGATTTAGCGCTTGGCAGCATATGTCGGCACCTTGCATTGTTTTAAAATATTTAAGAAGTGTTATTAATTTTATTGAAGTTGTAAACGATGTTAAACGCTTAATAAACTAGTGTGTATATATTTATCGAGTAATCATTATAATATATAGGCATTGAAGTTCTGTATAAAATATGAATACAAACAAGAAATTTACTTTTACATTTTCACTTCATGTATTACAATAATGTCATAAATAAGTACACATTATACATAACCAATTGTTAAAGACATAAAAATCTACTAATATTGTAAAAAGTTTGATATGAAGTTAAAATGATATCTTACAGGATATTAAACGAGGATTGAAGGAATTGAATAAAATCTTACAACATTGTTTTGTTCAACGAGTCCGATAAATTTTGTATTGACTTTAAAAGAATATAATAATCTATTTACCACAAAAATCTAAAATAAGTACAGTTTTCAGCCAAAACAGTCATTTTACATGGACGCGGTTATAGTGTTATGTCAACAATGGCACGTTTTAATGCTGTTTTAGACTAGAGTGATATCGTTTTTTTTATATTTAAATGGGTGTATTACACTCCTGCGACGCGGCTCATGTGATAATTATAAGTATCTAAAATAAAATGCGGAAATTTTCAGGTTTGTAAAATTAATTAGATATGATCAACACGGGAGGGCAGCAATGTTCGCGATGTTATAAGCCTAAGAGTACCAGCTATTAGATCGTAAAAAGATTGACATATTAATGAATATCTCTGATAACAAATGTACCTTTGAAGAAAAAATGTTTCAATAAAACGGGTACTTACTTGCTTAGTATTATACAAGACTTTTTTACAAGCCATATAATGTTAACTTTTCTGTTTTTGCAAACGTACTTGAGTGTGGAAATAAGGCAGATGACAAAATATCGATTTGTCGAATCAAGTTACATGAAATTTAAAAGCCAAATTTTAATAACAAAAGAAGTTACCATATACATGCATGGTGTTATTTATAACAATGTCTTAAGAGTCAAACGTGTGTCTTTTTTTCTTATTTTTATACATGCATGTTATTTTAATACCTAAAATTAATACATTTATTAGACCGATATAGATGGTATAGTAAAGGTTATAACATGTAAACGCTAAAACAACCGAATCTTAAAGTAGTGAACTCGTTGTCGTTGTTTGCTTTATAGAAAACACCGGATAACTATTGAGTATTTATAGAATATTGATCGTAAGTAATGACAACTTCTGGTGATAAGCTTTATAACACGGATATCATATGATATACAAAAATAATGTTATTTGATATCTAAATATGAATATATTTTCAACACAGTGTGTAATTTGATGTGAAGATTGGATATTACTTAAACGGCTTGAGAGTTTCTTTACTGTTAGTCTCAAGTGCTTTCATTATTTGCATTGTTCTATTATGTACTAATATATGCAATGATGTTATATATATAAATGAAGTGCCAAAAATACATTATGTTTTATCTTGATTCTTCCGTGATCGGTTTAGCTTTCTATATATAGGAATACGTAATTATTTCATGTGGTGATGCATTCTGTGTGGTTTATTTTTGCCCTCAAATAAAAGTTACGTACCATTCTTTCACCATTATATTTGTTATTTTGATTGATATTTTCTTACAATGTCTAAACAGTATGATGCGTCAATTCAAATGATCTTGGTAATATATCAAGATAAAAATCTCGTTTTCTACTTTACCACCTTTTAATATTTTGTTTTGCTAGTGCACCTGTTGCGCAAGACAAATTTTGTTATATATCTTGCCGCGAGTTATATCATTATATATTCTTATGTTTCAGCCATAGAACAACAGTTACGGTTAGGCATTCTAGCCGCAAACCTAATTAATGTTCGCCAAATCAAATCAACTAATTATTAATTGTTATATAAAGATAGCAATAATATATTTTGTGGTTCGTTTCATCAATATAAGATAAAAATCTGGTTTTAGCTAACCTGAACAAAATGCTCAAAGGCAAATTTTTGTGATGGCAGTTCGTCCGTTGTCTGTTCTAGTCAAAAATTTCTATAAACAACAACATTTCCTAAACCACGTTATGCATTTTTATCAAACATTACATTTAATCATCTTTTATTGGTCCTCTTCAATATTTATATACTTTCAAAAGATATATAACCCATGCCCCTAGGGTAAGAAACATAGTATCGTCTTGGGATCCACTTAGATTATATGTACTTGTATAGGAAAATGAACAAAATACTTCTTGTATTGTCAGAAATTCTAGTGATTTCCATTTCCTCCATGCGTTGAAACGTTTCCCTGTTAGTGTCATATATTCTGGTGACTCCATTTTCCTCAATCAGTTTAAACGTTTTCCTGGTGTTGTCATATATTTTAGTGATTCTCAGTTCCTTCATCCGTTTAAACGTTTTCCTGGTATTGCAATCTTTGGAGACTGATAAATCCACTGGTGCTCAAGTTCGGACATCGACACATAAATGTATGATATCTGATGTAAAAAAGGAATGTCCTTTAACATTTTATATGGGTAAGTAACGTGCAATGCTGTCAAAAATTTAATTATTATACATAAATATGTTTCAAGAAGAAAACACACTTTTGAAATTTCATATTTTATTTGTTCTGTTACTTTCAACAAGTGATGGTTTAGATTTTATTTTGCAATTGCAACTAAACCCCTGGGGAAAATTTTTCTCCAGGAGGTATTTTATTTGCTTTTTTTATTTTAAAAAATTTAAATTTTAAATGGGGCCCCGTATAAAATTTTGCAGTCTTTTGACTTTTAAAAAATTCAATAAGTTTTATTCATAGTATTTAACACAATTAGAAAAAATGAATTGAACTCGTAATATCTTAGCTAAAGATCGATATTTTAAGACGCAATTGTTCTGGGATAAATGCTAATGAAAGTAATTGTCAATGCTATAAAGATTTATATGTAATTGTTTAAGCTTGATCATTTATTGACTGTACAAGTACATATATATTAATAATTGCTTTAAATAATTGCACGAATAACACCGATATACATTTCTAATTTAGTTTAAGCTTTTTAACCCAAACAAGTGGTATTTAGATTGTGCATTTATTTTTAACAGCATTAACACTTAAGGACATAAGATGTTGAGTGTTTTAATTGTAACATATTGTTAAATCTAACAAAAGTTTCATGACCTTATCTTTGTTCAACTCTCTGCTAATTTCATATCAAGTGAAAATCACTTTCATTCAAAATATACATTCCACTTTACGCAAATGCCGATATTCTTCAAGTTTTTTTCTTATGATGTTACAATTTCTTTTTTCCGAGAAACAAATTTCCTTAACCTCATTTGTGTTTATCAATGAAATGCATATTATAATAGAGCGTGTCCAATTTGTATTATTTAGAAAAAAAGATTGTATAATCATTTTATATTAAGTTGATGCCTTATAAGAAGAACGTCATATTTTTATATTATGTAAGGCGGTTACTAATATTATCAAGTCGTAAGATTCGTAAGAACTGCATGCAGTATATCAAATGTATTCTTGTAGATTTACGACGCTCTTGTACCTATTATCCTTTGTTGTATCTTCTTAATATGAGGAAATACTGTTGCGACACATGTGCACAAAGTTTAATCTAATTCGTTTAATCATTCCGTTTGATTATCAAGTTGAAACCTTACCTGGGGTGATTTCGTCTCAGACATTATTCTTGTAATACAATAGAATAGTCGATTTCATGACCTTTAAGACATTGTGTTATGTTGCTTGTTATTGGAGGGCTTGACTTTGATTTATGCTGCGGATATGTAAAAACGGTACGTTAAGCGCAAACAACAGTGCTTTTTTGCAGTTTCTATGTTACATTTCATATAGTTTTGACCGGAAATTATTACTTAAACTGCAAACATAAAATGTTACACTGATATGGTATACCTATGATCTTGCAGAATCGAAGACGCACAATGCGCCATTTATAAGCAAACAAAAAACGTCCAAACTGTCAGTGACCCTACTATTGAATTCGCAGGTTTATGGAGACATAACACAGCATCATACCAGTGAAACATAAATCTTATACCAAGTCATGACAACAAAAGGAAGCAGTCGGAACATTTTTTGGTTTCATTTAAGCTCAATGTTCGTTAGTTATTATATTCAAATATTGTCAAGAGCCGTCTTTCGCCTAACAACATTTATTGGAGGGCCTTGTACATTGTTACAAATTCGAGGGTCAGATTGGTATAGATTGGTATAGAGACTTCCAAACTAACTGTCAATATTAAGTTACGTAGGTTATCATGTGTAGTTATCACAGTGAAGAACATTTATTTAATATGCTTACAATTTGGCGATGAATAACTGGGAATTAGTATTGGCCAGCATATCTAAATACCGCATGCAATGTAGTTTTAGCACGGAATAAAACATGAAGCGAGAAAAAAGAAAATATAATACTAGTTAACGACCTTTCTATAGTTATAAATATGCACTTGTCCATCTATACACGTTTCAGTCAACAATATTTAAACCTATACGACAATGCCGATACTATAAAAATTTTATAATATTTATTTTAAGTAGTACATCTCTTTCAAAATGTTCAATCATATTATCTTCTAAAGAACTTTGGTTGCCATGCAAGCAAATAAGAAACACATTTCAAACAGTTTTGGTGCAATATAGATGTTAAATGTTTTTGACTTCACAAAATATAAACAGCTGAACTTGTGATTTTCAACTATTTGTTTCTGGTTTCATCGCATTTGTTGTTTTTACCGATTCAATACTTTTTTATTATAATTATTTATTCGTTATTGAATTATTTATTCCTTTGTATGTACTATAGGACTGCATAATTAGTTCGTGTAACATGGAATTCAGTATGTTTTTTCTCTGAAGTTGATATTCTTTATTTTTGGTATTGTGTAAATGATTAACAGTTTCTCACCAAATATAGCATAACGTGATACTTCAGTTTAAATAAAGTAGGTAATACATCAGGATTAAAAACTCATTTTCTACAATTTCGAATGATTTGTTTTGCTAGTGCACCTGTTCCACAACGACAATTTGCTATATAATTTCTCGGTTAATTATGTTGCAAACATTGGACGCTATGATGCGTTCAGTATCCTGAAAAGTAGATAAAGGAGTCATTAATAATTAGAAATATCATCGGAAGTTCACGTTATCCCTGTCAAAAGAGAATATAATAAGTATTGTTACATTTGCACTCATTAATTCAAAATAGCGTTTGAAATTCAAGTTAAACCAATTAAATAAGAATTTGATATTGTAAAGTATTGTGTAAATTAACATTTTCACATTAAATATAAACTCATATCTTTTACGAGCTGAATTTATCGTTATGCGTGAAAACACAATTCAAATTGAAAATGAATAATGATAATAATAATAATATAGCAAGCAAAATGTTAATCGAACTTAATTTTATGATATTTCTGTGTGGGACTTAAAATATCTAGTTGTCCCAGTTTTGATGATACAAAAATATCAATCATTACTTGTCAGTCATCTTTAAGCCACAACACGTTCTGATACTGTTGTAGCACGTTTTTTTCGGCGTCACTCAGGGCGGAATGTTAACATTTCGAGCTGCATCGGAGGCCCCAGGGCTTTCATAATCAAGACATAACTGTCGTATGGCATCCCGCTCGCACATGTAAGGCATACGGACAACAAATAAAGTAAGGAAAACATTAACCATATAATGGTAATTTTGCGTGACTAAAACTCCCTGCACTGATGTATTCATGTATATTTGAATCAAGGACATCAACAGCATATTAAGCATGACCAAGATTTTAATTCCATTTTTTGCCAAATATTGACATTTATTACAAACTTAAATGAAATATGAAACTGACATTGTCACTGTTTGAAACAGTGAAAATATCAGTTCGAAACTTTTCACTGTTTTGAATTTCAGCCTGCTGCGTTATTTAAGTGAAGTACAAGCGTTCAAAGTATTGGAAACCAACTAAATGACGTTACGTTGTAACTGATGTCACGTTGTATTATCATTTTGAGCGCTTTTTATCTACCTTTAGATTAAAATGTCTTTTTTAACGCTGCTTTGCATATAATTATAAGAAAATGTGTTAAGTTTACTGTAAGATCGAAATAAATTTCACCTCGTGAAAACAATAAGTTCATATTTCACTCGTGGCTGCGCCACTTCTGAAATATACCTTTTGGTGCTCACTCGGTGAAATATATTCCGATCTAACATTGAACTAAACAAATATCCTCTATTTCTCCTTCATGTCTCGGTCGTACATTTAAATTATGTTTTTTATATATGGGCATTTCCTTATCCTATACCAGTGCATAAACAGTTTCAAATTACTTCAGGCGTCAATTGCGTCGACCGCAGACGACAAAATGCTCAAGACATGTTATGTTGTCTTCCCTGAATCGCTAAAATCACAAAAGTTTTGGTAGTAATTTGGACGTGATTTATTGCTCATTCATCAGATACTGACAGTAATCCCTAGGGATAACTGATAAAACATGAAGTGAATATATAATTCTAATTGTAATATCTATAAGACTACCATAGTTCCGGAGTCATGCCGTTCTTTTTATTAAATTCATGTATGTCAATGGACTTTTTTTCTAGTTTGGTATAATTTTGTTTTTGTAATAAATATATATCTTTGTATCAATCAGTGTTCAAAACCATTTTTTTATTTAAATGATATACTGTTTACATGTAAAGAAAAGTGTACTTACAGAGATAAATTCCTGATTTGTCTCAGTAGACTATTTACCTTTATTGCGATGGTACTTATTTCAAAGCTAATATTGACAACATTGCGTAACCAATACAAAGTAGCTCTTTGAAAATAAATAACAATCAATGGCTGTAAAGTTCCGTCACTAAATTAAGGTATACTTAAAACAGTTCAATTCCCTGTAAGTAACGAAGATGGTGAAAAAATCGCTGTTCTAAAGAGTTATTGAAATGAAATGCATTATGAGATCCCTTGTCTGTTATAGTCATCGTTGATTTCTTTATGTAAAGAAAACCAGTACAAGAGACTGTATTTTTGATTAACATGTTCAAAGACATGATTTTAATTATAGATCTTGTTTTGTTGTAAAAAAATTTAATATAATTTAAAATATATTTAATTATTAATAATATTCAATATAAACAACAAATAACCTACACGTTTACCTGCCGACTTCACAAGCTGGACCTATTCTTGTGAATTAAACCGAGAAAAATAAGTGAACCTAAACGAAAAGCTTACCGATGCTATAAAGAAATAGGAGAAAAGAGAGCGTGTTGGTTGAAAATTGTTCTGGCATGAACATATATAAAAGGTAGCTTATATCAGAATTAAGGTGTGAAGAAGCTGACGTATTTTTACCACGGCTTTGTATGGTACAGTTTATATACGTAGTTGTTTCCATATGGAATCGGACAACCTTTGAAATATTTCACTCATGTATTTTATTTCTATATACAAATGCTAAAATTGCTTAATAAATATAAATATAGAAAGTTTTTATTAATTTTAAAAATAAATTAAAATATGTCGTTTTTGTTTAAATGAATATTAAGTGAATGCACAAACTATTCTTGAGAAGCTGCACTTTCTTTTTTCCGGTGATTTGTTTATTTCTTAAACACCGCATTTAATATTTAAAAGAATTTAACTTAAATTACACTATAATACAATCATGTGAATATTTAACAAAACTTTTTAATTTGTTACGTCCAATGTGTTCTGTAAGCAATAAGACGGAAATGTTACCATTCAATAGATTCATTCAATAATCGTGTTGTTGCGGAATATAGCACTATAAAACCTGGTCATATGACAAGTATTCTTGTGTTCCAATACAATTTACAGGAAGAAGTTCACTTTAAATTGCTATGTTGGAACAGTTTTATGACAGAAGAAATAACCTTAAATTGCATGCTTGCAGATATTGTTCTGTACATTTGCTCGTTATATTCAGAGTAAAAAAGGACTACATGGCATTGCGTTTAATTATCAAACTAACTTCATAAAAAAATAATGTCAACATAAATATCAAATAATTATTTTTCTTGAATAACTCTTCGTTGAACTGACATGCATCTTTATTGTACGTTTCTTAAAGAATTGACGTTATTGTTGAAAATTTGTGCCCAAGCATGTCTGTGTATAAAACATAATAACACTATGCACGGAATGTTCAACACCAATGTATAAAGAAAATAACAGTAAACGTACACTATCAAATGCATCGCGCATTCAAATATATCCCTATTCCACTCTTATATTCAATTTAATGACACTTCGTATGGAAATACCACCACGGGAACCTAGATAAGCAAATTCAAGCCTAGTTACTGACTTATTGTCTGACGCTCATTTATCACACATTGCCAATAATCCGCCAGAATATCAGGCCAAACCTTTAGCAAGCCTTCTTAATATTATTTACATAATCAACATTGCTGTAACAAGTACGGAGCCTAAGACAAAAGCACTGATATATCATTATTATATTGGTTTAATATGTAACACATGTACTGTTTTAAATCTTGCCACTTGAATATAAAAGTAAAATAGAAACCTATTGCCATTTCGCTTTTTATCACGTACTGGCCAATGAAATTAATTATTAGTTTCGAAAGTTTCTCTTCATTTAGACAAAAGTCTTATTCGGACATTCTCCTGTATTGTCGTGTCACTTTAGCAGCACCCGATTTTCCACATAAAATTAACAATAAACATAACACATGTAATTGTATTATTAAGATTAGAATACGAATGTAAAACATTTATAGGAAAAAACAGGCCAGATTGTTAGATACACTATACTTAAATATATGCGTTCGTTTTGTAGAAGCAACATTCATTTAAGATTAAGAGAAAAACTTTAGAGCAACTTGCATATTTATGTACAAAAAATTAAATGCATATAAATTCTGTCTTGAATTTTAAAGATAATCTTCAGCAATTCAAATATCTACGTTTGCTTTGTCAGATTGGCAGAGAAAAAGTCTTTGTTAAATGCAATATTTATGTTTTCCTAAATCTAGTACGCGAAATAATCCCATCTTAGCAATCAATCACTTTGTCAGATTATGACATTCATATCGACCAATGCTAACTATTAATCACAAATATGACAGTGAACTTTGAATAATGTTGTGAATTTTTCACAATTACAAAATTTCTCTCCATAGTAATTAATTCTGGAATGTTGATATAATATTTATATTTAAAATGTCATGGTTAGTTTTTGTATTATTGTATATGAATTATTTGTATTTAATATTGAACAAGTTTCTACAGGCAATAACCCGCTTCTTAGATTGGCCTGGCGTTATAAAAGTAAACATCGGTTGATCAGGTTGACCATATCATTTTAATAACCACCTTGTGGCATGAACGTATCGCATTGTTTAAAACTGTTCTAGATATTATGCATGATGTATAAATCACTTGTAAAACATGAATCATTTCCTTGTAATGTTTCACTTCTGTTTGTGGTGGTTTCACCTTATCTGTTGATTTATTGATTATCTCGTAATATTGTTTTCATAGCAATTTATCAACCGTCAAGAAGCTGATTTCAATCTGCTACTAGAGGCAAAATCAATCAATTTATTCATATTATTAATTGTTTGACCTATATCGATGTTTAGAAAATAAAATCATGAAAGAGTCATATGGTTTATACAAGAAAAACAGTTAGCATCTTTTCAAAATCAATTCAAGTACTTAGTCTATGTTTTTGACTGCAATGAGATGATACATGTTGATGTTACGCAAACGGTTTAGATAATTGAATTTAGCAAGTGGATTTTATTTCATTTTGTAGTCTGTTTTTTTTTCAATGTTTCAAAACAATACTCTTTCCTTCCTCTTTTATACTGCGATTCTACTGCGATTACGTTTAAAACACATTTTTTTCGGCGACATCATGCAAATTAATTCGACTAAAACATTTGTTACTTAGTTTAAGTGTTTTGAATTATTATACTTATGTGCATGTCTCTTTAAGAAAGAAGGCATACTCGGCTTTTTTTATTAGATTTCGCATATAATAATTTCAATTCGGGACCCATTTCCAAATTAGTGTTGAATGTAGTCAGCGTGCGTTGGTTTGTATTCATGTTCAGTTTATCTATTAATTTGAAATTCTTTCTTGTGCGGATGTGCCTCAGACATGATGCTTCTTGTTGTGTAATATTGTTGTCTATTTCGTGACCTTAACTACTCTTCGTTTGTGATTTGACGATTAGATATACACAATGTTTATTTTTAATTTTACATATGACACTCAGACAAGTATTCAATCTAGTAACAAATAGAAAAACCAACAACCAAACCAGCTGCAAGGTATGATTTTGCAATCGAGATTTGAAAAAAAAATTACCTATAAAAGCAAGGACGTGGATATTTTGAGCTCTTAAACCAGATCAAAAGAGACTTTTGATAAAAGGAATAGTTAAGAAACATATAAGTTGATCTATTTACTGACAATATTATCATAATAATGACATTAAGATCAAATTACATTTTGTCCGGCAGCACGTTAATTAGATGCTGGCATTACCAAAATACCATTGTTATTCTGCACCAATCGTTAAATGATATCGTTTACTACAACACTTGCATAGACTTGAAAGAAGAACTTGGAAGTAATTTTCCCTTTTCAGTAAAATACTTCATACTTCATAGTTCATAGTTTCAAGCGTGTTATTTAACATAAATCTCTCTGAAAAAAGATGTGTGTCGGAGGTCCTGGAGCAAAAATAAAAAACAAAAATCAAAGATTTTTGGACGTGAACATATTTCAGAAATAGTTTAGTTCTATTCTATCGTCGTATCCGATATTGTAAAACGCTTGACTGACAAAGGCACGATGGATTTTTAGTAGCATCGATATAAATTTAATCTAACTTATCATTTATCAAACAATTTGCAAATAATCCTTTGGAATGACGTATCATCATAATCATGATAATTCCTGCAATGCATACTACTGTTTACATTAGGCTGCAATATTTCAAGGGCCTTTCAAATTATCTCAAGTAAAACAAAGAATTTGTAATCTCATATAATTATCTTATAGCATTTATGGATCATACAATTTTGATCAATTTCTCCATTAAACGCTGAGCTTTAATCTTGCTACAGGTGCAAATTGATAACTGCTGAAAATATTTAATACTTTCTAGTAAAATTATACTATTGTCTTTAAATGTTAATTACTTGCAGGCTTATAATGTATTTAAGTAGGAAATGTAAATATCAAATAAATCAAACAGTAATTGCATGTTGCAGGGAAATCTGCATATTTCATGTACTTCGACCATAACTTAAAATTTAAATATTATTAGGCGTTTTATCAATTTGGGAGACTATTTCTGATATTCCGTCACATTTAACAATTGAATTCAAAGTAATTCAACACTACATGCACCACCTCTCACATTTAAATCTAACCTAAATACTTTTATATTATTATTATTGAGATTTATTATTATTTAACGTCACTATTTATAATGAAATCAACATACGAACATGTATTTAATATTGAGTTCAGTGCTACAATGGAATCGCAAGCAACTATTTTTCATTTAAAATACCAATCAAGTATTTAGTCGTTACTGTTAAAATCGATTCAATTTCATTTGCGATTTAATAATATAATGTCTACTAAAATTAGAAAATATCCAATAAAATGATATAAAGCCACGCAATGAAGTTAATGTCTGGCATTTTTTTTCGAAAATATTCTAGCTTTATTTTGTAAACTAAAGTCAATTTGTGACATTTGCATCTACACGTAAATCAGCGGAATAACACTGATTTTTAAGCATGTACGCCCTCTTTAATAAATCGATGGGTAAGTGATACTTGCTCAAGATGGTTCAAGATATTCCTGTATGTTGACATAGAATAACAACCTTAAGCATGCTTTTAGTTTCTGATGGGTGTGGCTGAGGGGTTGCCTTTACAGGTTTGTCAACATGATTGCAACCACCGTTTAACACTGCTTGATCGTAGGAGGCGACTAAACATTTGAATTATTAGAGTCTTTGCATTAATTACTTCCGGCAGGTTAGGTGGTTTTGACCCCTGGTGTTCCTTGAAGCGTGTAACATCTGAGGATTGCCAAAATCATCTATCTTGCATCGGGGCCATATAACTTAAACTGTGTTTGTAAACCATAAACAATCTGGTAACTACCTTTATGGAAACGAATATGTGCTGGTGATCGCCGATTTTTTCAACAAAAAAGAGATTTAATTTTCTTTAAGATTCAAAATCATTAAAGGATGTCCGATCTAAGCTCATTCCGTAACTAATAATATGCAAAAGCATAGTATTGTGACATCTTTGATAACTTACGATATAATTATATTTTATATCAAAACCAACAATAGTGTTTACTGTTATTATAATTGTTTTCTCTAAATTTACAATACAGTTTGTGTCATTGCTGTAATATTTTTAAGAAAAAAAAAACAAAAAACAAAAAAAAACCCACAAAAAAAACAAAAAAAAAACTAAAAACAAACAAACAAAAAAGACAGAATAACAAGATAACGCCCCTTCTCATTACTGTTCAATCTTGTGTATAACAATTTTGTCTGAATCGTAATTGCATGATTATCGCATGATGATCAATAAATCAGTCCCTTGGTATAAGAAAAAAAAACTAACTTCGTCAGATGTTTACAATTTTGCTATTCCGTGAGATTTAACTAAAAAAAGAATAAACTTTATATCCGTCAGGCAATGCTTGTTACATGTAGTATCATAATATCTTAAACAAAACATCTTGCAATGTATCTTTTCCTCATTTCACCAGTGATTATCGAACCAGTTACATAATAAAGTTTTATCGAATATTAAGCACAACTCCCTTTTAAATAATAATTTATCCACTTAGTTTAATACCAACATAGTACAATGTGCAATAAATATTCGAAGCCATAAAATCATATAAAGTGGTCAATAAAAGCAAATATTATCACATACATTGGTTTAAAATCTTAATAACCTAGTAATATGTAAACCACTAAATTTTGTTCCAAATCAAAGATAATAATGTATTGAATATTAACGGTTTTCATTCAGTATAGCCTTACATAACCATTCCTAGAATACGAACATGTTAATGTCTTAGTAATTCAATATAAAATCTAACCGAACAACGGACTTTTGGAAAACAATTAGTGGAAAATATAAAAAAAACAAAACAAAAAAACGTTCATTCATTGCCAAGAGCTATATTTTACCACTTCGTATGATGGTTGAAGTCGCTCTTGTTTAAAACTTGCCAACATCCATAGCATTAATTAACGATTACGTTTATGTGTATAAAAATAACTTAGTATCCAAAAAAAAAGATAATCTTACAGCACAATCGCACAATGATGTTACTATTTGACAAAATGAAAAGGGTTTTGTTCACAACGACGGATGTAGTTGTTGATTTATTCCGAGAATGAAGACATACTACTGCAGTAACTTGCCATTTGGCAGACATAAAGAACATTTAGTTAACAAATATAATGTTATCAGTATACGTGATGTCAAGTTATATAAATAACTTTGATAACATTTAATTAGAACATGAATGTAACTGTAGTTTCATTCATGTCACATAAGGGTTTTTGATTTCCATAACAGATATTGTATGTCAAGTATAGTGCGTACATTGTGAGTCATCAAATGATTTATTTCAGCGCAATGGCACGAGTTAAATTAATTTTTTATTTTAAATATTGTGTATACAGGACAGGTGCCAGACTATAGTTTATTTAATAATACATGTATAAATAATATACTTTCTGTATTGAAATGAGATCGAAATTAAGAGAATGCATAAGCTTTGACTGTGTTTCGTCTCGTAAAAACAGACGGAGCATTCATATCTCCTATTTAATTGCGGTGACAATATAAAGTTTTTAACCACAACGCTTATTAGAAGTTAAAGAACCAACTTACTGAAATAATATTCCAAATGTCTTGCTTTCGGTTTTTCTTCTTGGAGACATATCAAATGTTTATTTTTATTTATATATTTATTTTTGTCCACATTGCGAGCGTAATATTACAGTTACTTAATGCTTAAACGCTTTGCTTATTTCAAATCATGTTAAAATACATGTGAACGTCATAAATTTAATTTTAAATGCTAGAAATTTTCAAAATCGTTATTATTAACGTGGTTACTGTCCATATAGTTCGAATTTGGTCTGAAGGATTTATCGGTCTCCTAGAATTGGAATGCCAGGAAAAATGTTTCAACGGGGTGCAGTTTTTACAGAATAAATGACAATAATTTGTATAATGCCATATTCTTAAAATAGGTTACGATAAATAATATGCATCACATATTGGGGTAAGAACATATGATATTTGCGAGTAAAATGATTTCAATGCTAAGCATGTTGAAGAGCTCTGTTTTTCTACACTATACTGTTCGATCTATGTTGTGGTTATATTGTATCTAAATATTTTAATTTGATGTTTAGAGTTCATGATTTGTAGTTAACTGATTATCAAATTCATAGAAACAACTTTCACATTATAGGAAATTATTTTTCAAGTAGCGATTTACACATCTTATAAATAATAGGGATATACAATGTATATTTTTCAACCTGTGACAATTTAGTTTGAATATATAACCGTACTCTAATAAGCCATCTTTGAGAAGAAAAATAAAAGTGCTGTTAATCTGAATGTTGATGAAACAAAACAAAATATAGTTTAGTAATAATTTTTGAATAACTACTAATAAGCATATGAAGACAATTTATTTGATTTACGTCTAAATATGCTCTATAAAACGGATGATATATCTAGCGGCAAGATATATAACAACATTTTTATTGTGCAACAGGTGCACTAGCATTACAAAAGATTTGAAGATGTATAGAAAACAAGATGATTTTTATCTTAATGCATTACCTGGAACATTTAAGTTGACGCATCATGTTGCTTCACATTTTGCTAGACAATATCAATCAAAATAACATAAAAATATGATAAAAACGTATATTAAGGCAAAAGAATGCAGCACCCGTAGTACTTATTCCATAAACCGATAAATACAAAGCTAAACCGACCAACGGAATAATTCAATAAAGGCATTCTTTCTTTTTGCATGCACATCAGCTTTAGATTTAACATTTAATTTATTACATATAACAACATGTTATAGAAACATTCCTTTGATAAAAATACTTAGACTTGCTATAGTGTGCAATTACATTAAGTTGTATTGTGTCGCATATGGGGATATATCTCGAAAGCAATGACAATAAAACTAAGCATGAGATAGCATTGAAAATAACGACATTCTAAAGTACTTATCTCTGTGGTATACTGTATTAAAATCAATGACCTTAATGTACAAGAAATATTTTTATTAATAATACTAAGATAACACACGGATTGTTTTCTTTCTATGAAGTTTTATTGTAATCATGTCGAAAAATCTAAGATGCATTTTTTTCTATAATTAATTAATAAAATATATTAATCAGAGTCGAGTACGAAATATATGCGTTCATGTTATAATATTATTTTTAGTACATAATTTTTTTTAATTAATTTTAATTTTGTTAAGTAAATGTATAATGTGTACTTATTTCTGGCTTATCATAATACATAAAAAGAAAATGTTGAAGTAAATTACAGTAATTGTTTGTGTATTTTTTGTATTTTATATAGGGCGTTAATGCTTATATAATCCTATAAATTATATACACAGCTTTTTGCATATCTCACTATAGTTACTATAAAATGGATAACACTGAATCTGAAACAATGCAATGTTCCAAAATGTTAAAACACTGCTTCCATAAAAGTGTCTTAGAAACAATATTTTTTTTGTCTTTATGTGGCAAATACTCATTACTTTTCTTAAAATATCTGACAAATGCATTGTTTATGTAAGAATAAATGGTATAGTCAATAACATTACTAAAAAGTTTCTGTTCTGATTTTGGACAAGTATGGGGTTTATACATGTCATATTATATCATTGGTTATTAAAAATGTTAGTTAAACGCCTGCATATCAATTAATATACGAGATATTTAAAGACAAAACTGTTTTGTTGTGTTCGTATAATATTTCCGAATATTAGCGCTAATTTAATTAATATTTGAACGATTTCATCTTCACGGGAGTGGAAGTGTTACACGAAGGATGGAGTTCTGATGATAACTTGTCAAGGAGTTCTTGTGATAACTGTCACGGAGTTCGTCGGAAAACTATTGTATATACTTCGAAAACACTCGCCAAAAATGGTAATTTACATCTTTAAAACGTGTGTTTTAGGTGCTAAATTAAACTTTCATGATTAAGCTTGTCTTAGGTATTGTAGTATGTGTCAAAAACTAATTCATAGTCCATTTTTCATTGCCTCTTGCTTAAAATCTGGTAGTTTTGAGTAAAAATTCCAAATGCAAAATTGCAAACATAAAGCCCCGGCTAACAAATTTATACCCGTTTTTTCAAATGTCCCGGTGTTCCTGTGATAACTCAAAAATATGTCCTGGAGTTCTTATGATAACTTTTGTTACTGCCAATGTGTTTCTTGTGCTAAATTACGGCAACGATATTGCACGACAGGTATTGGTGTCATCCTATCATCGAATCGTACTCGTTGTCAAATTATGCAAGCGTTTTCCACGGTTAAGGCATTGTAATACTGCGCTGTTACCAAAAAAGCACAATACTACGATGACCGACATGAAGCACGGTGGTTATAGGAAATATTTTATACTTTTCAAAGCGTGTGATGTATATGTTATAGAACGGTGATTTTGGTGTCCTGTTTTACTTGTAGTTTCAAAATGGTTACTCACTGGCCTATTACCTAAAATCTGTTGCTTTTGTCAATCAGTACATTTATAGTAATTTAATAATTTGTATATAAGTAAACATTGTTACATGTTGCTCCTATTATCACAAATAATTTCCAATTAGCATTACTTTCCCTCACCTTGGACATTTTAAAAAAAAGACTGTGCTGTTTTTTAAATGCCATTAATGTATACTTCCGCTCATGATATATTTTATATAATTTACTTGCCTTTGTTCATTTATTCATTTGTTTATTATTTATCCACTTGTTTATTTATTTATCTTATTTACATGATTTATCTATGTACTCATTGAATAAATGTAAAGCCTAATAATTGCGGTAAAATTCCGACTACCTGTATTATAATAGGCACCGTGTCAAATGTTCGCGGAGTGTAACAATCATATAAAACCAGTCATGTAAGGGGTGTTCCTGTGGTGTTGAACATTTTTCTACGACAGAAGAAATAACATCGAATGTGATGTTTGCAGATATTATTTTTGTACATTTTCTCGATAAATTTACAGTAAAAATATCAACTTTATTAATTAATTAAAATTTTCTCTAATAAATCGTCTTTGAACTGACATGTTACTTTAGTGTACCTTTCTTGTAGGGTTGATGTTACTGTTGAATATATTTTAATGAAAGCTAGGATAAAATTTCATAAATAGTGAACTAGTTTACAGAATAATAAGATCAGTTTTACAGTTTATTTAACTGCCTTAGACTTTGTTTGTTCAAACTCCAACTCTAAATGAGACAAATTTTATCATGACTGTAATACATAACCTAAATAAGCGTATTAAGCTTCTAGCAGTTTATTCATTTTTTGGCACATAATATTGTCCCAGTACTAGTATATAATTGTTCAACAAAGGAACTGATTATCAATGATGTACTCAAACATGACTGTATTTCTGACGCGTTCAATGTCAAGTAACTCGCGCATTCAGATAGACCCCAATACCGCTCTTACATTCAATATAATGACACTTCTTATGGCAATACCGCCACAGGAACCTAAATAAGCAAATTTAACCTCATTACTGACTTATTGGCCGACGCTCATTTATCACGCATTGCCAATAATCCGTCCGAATAGCAGACCAAGCCTCCAGGAAGCTTTACTATTATTTACATAATCAACATAGCTGTAACAAGTTCGGCGCCTAACAATCGCCTCAAGTGAAACAATAACACGCATGATTTTGCACTGTTATCTGTTATGATATTATATTGGATTAATATATGGCATGATGTACTGATGTACTGATGGAAATGCTGGGTTTAAATCTTACCACAGTTGGATACCGATGGCACATTTAATATACTTAATGAACGCCTCCTCCAACTGGGACCACCAGTAAGGAACCCAGCAGGACACCAAACAGGACAGAGCACACAAAAGCAAACTTTAACTATGATCATAAATATGTACATGTATTGCTAGTAAATGATGTACAAATATTGATGATTTGTTAATACTTGAATATAAGGTTAATTGGTAACACGCTGCCAGTTTTGCTCTATATCATCGAAATATATCACGCTTGATTGGTCAATAATATAAATTTCTAGCCTTGAAAGTGTATTTTTTTGTTTGTTTTATTTTCGACTGATGTGTTGTCGTAATATTGTAACAGCATTTGATTTTTGACATAAATTTAAAAAAATAATTAAAACATTCTATTGCATTATTTAGAGTAGGGTACAACTGTAAAACATGATATTAAAGCACAAACACAATATTGTTGGGTAAACCATATTTAAATATATGCGTTCGTTCGGTAGTGTATCATTCGATAAACAGCGTTCATTAAAGGCTAAGAAAAACATTCAAAGCGTTTTACATATTATATTCACATAAGCTTTGTCTTAAATTTGAAAGATAATCTTCAGCAAATCAAATATTATTGTTTGCGTTTTCAGATTGGCAGAGAAAAAGTCTTTATAAGATGCAATATTTATGTTTCCCTAAATCTAGTACTCGAAACAATCCTATCTTTAAGTTAGTAATCCATCATTTTGTCAGATTATGACATTTATATCGACCAATGCTAAAAATACATCACAAATATGAATTTTGAATTATGCTGTGATTTTTCACAATAACAACATTTCTCTACATAGAAATTATTTCTGGAATTTTGATATAATTATATTAAAATTGTCATGGTTAGTTATTGATATATTATTATTATTATTATGTGTGTTTGGTATTGAACAAATTTCTTCAGGCAATAACCCGCTTCTATGGATTAGCCTCGTGTTATAAAAGTAAGCATCGGTTGATCAGGTTGACAACATCATTGTGGCATAAACGTATCGCATTGTTTTAAACTGTTCTAGATATAATTCATGATGCATTAATCACTTTTGTAACACATGAATCATTTTATTGTAATATTTCACTAAAGTCTTCTGTTTGTGGTGGTTTTCCCTTATCTGTTGATTTATCGATTATCTCGTAACATTGTTTTCATAGCAATTTATCAACCGTCATGAAGCTGATTTCAGTCTTCTACTAGATACAAAAGCAATCAATTTGTTCATATTATTAATTATTTGACCTATATCGATGTTTAGGAAATAAAGTCACGAAAGAGTCATATGATTTATACAAGACAAGCAGTTAGCATCTTTTCAAAATCAATTCAAGTACTTAGTCTATGTTTTTGATTGCAATGAGATAATACATGTTGATGTTTCGCAAACGGCTTACTGAATTGATTTTACCAACAACCAAACGAGCTGCAAGGTATGATTTTGCATCGAACTTTGGAGAAAAATAATATCTTTCCCATAAAAGCAAGGATGAGGATAAATTGAGCACTTAATCCAGATAAACAGAGACTTTTAATAAAAAGAACAGTTAAGATACATTTAAGTTGGTCTATTTACAGACAACATTATCATAATAATGACATTAAGATCAATTTATAATTTGTCCGGCAGCACATTAATTTGATGTTGGCATTATCCAAAAAATTTACCAAATTCCATTGTAATTCTGCACTAATCTTTAAATGATATCGTTAACTACAGCACATGCATAGACTTGAATGAAGAACACGGCATTAATGTCTCTTATTTCAGTAAAATACTCAAAGTTGTGCGTCTATGAAGCAGAAATAAATAAATAAAAAAAAACAACAAAAAACAAGATTTTCGTGTTGTGAACATTTTTCGGAAATTATTTTGTTCTATTTAATCATCGTATTTATTCTGTTATTGTAAAACGCTAGACTGACAAAGGCACGGTGGATTTCTTAGAAACATCAAAATAAATTCAATTCTCGTAACTAACGTATCATTTATCAAACATTGCAAACAAACAAAAATATTTTTAGCCTTTTTTATAATGTTGGGATACTAATTCTGATATTCCGTCACGTTTAACAATTGTATTCATAGTATTAAACACTATATTCACCATCTCTCACATTAAAATCCAAGCCTAATACTTTTAAATTTTCACGTGAATTTCGTCCAAAATGTTATAGATAGTGATTACGACTGTGTCGGGAAATAAGCACGAGGAAAGTGTGAATAGCGGAATAAAAGTCGTCATTATTAATGTTTTAGTACTGCATTAAACACATATATATAGTACTAACGTTTATGCTTGACTCGTATGATTAAATACTTCATACGTTTAAATGCCTTTCAAGTGTGACATTTGAAACAAGGAATATGCCTATAAAAGGAACTTAAAAAGGCATTCACTTGAAAAACATATCGGAAACAAAAATGGAGTTGTAGTGAGAAAATTAGCTATTCAAATGTCTCTCGAAGAAGTAATTTAGTAAGGCATTTGTGTCTTTCCCCAAAAAAAACCCTGCCCAAAGCCCCGGGCGGTTTTCTTGGATGCAGAACAAAATAAAAGTTTAAAAATACCAAACCCTTTAACCCCTTTAATTTTTTATGAAGATGTAACTCCCCATGGAAAAACTGGAAAAACAAGGGTTTTGATGCGATAAAAAAGAAGAGGGATTTCGACATTTCGACTTTAAACCTAAAAAAAGATTCTGTTAAATTCGAAAAAGTTTTTAAAAACCCAAAAAAATAAACTTTACTTTTAAAAAAAAATAAAAATTCTAGTAAAATGGGAAAAGCCAAGAAAAAAACCCACAAATAAAACAAACAATATTATTTATTCCCTTTTAATACTCACAAATAAACAAAGAGTGGGGAAAGATCATTTTGATTGATATAAAATTTCAAAGAAAGGGGAAGTGAAATTTATTACACTACCTTCCCTTATTTTTGTAAAATAACATTTTAAAAGGGATTTTTTATTTTTTTGCTTTAGCGGCCCTAAAAGGGGGTTCTCAAAAATAAAATAAAAACTTGATACGATTTTCCCAAAATGCCCGAGGGCAAAGTTGGGTCATCCATTTCCCTTAGTTTTTGTAGAAGAAATTTTAAAGGTTTTTTTTTTTTTAGCCCTAAAACCCCTTTTAAGGGACCAATTTAAAAAAAATATGACAAATTATAAAGGGCTTTTAAAAATGCACGGGGGCAAAGTTTTTTGATCCCTCCATCAATTTTTCTGGGTTAAGAAGTTAAAGGGTTTTTTTTTAAACAAAAATTACCCAAAAAAACCCAATTTACATGATTTTTTGGGGTTTTTCCGAATATTTTTTTCATAGCAATTTTCCCAAAAGTCAAAAGCTGATTTTTAA
This sequence comes from Ruditapes philippinarum, assembly GCF_026571515.1. Lineage (NCBI taxonomy): Eukaryota > Metazoa > Mollusca > Bivalvia > Venerida > Veneridae > Ruditapes > Ruditapes philippinarum. Next base: position 166,527 of record NW_026856750.1, read on the forward strand.
ACTCTACCTTTAAAACAAAACAAACAAATTTTTTCATATTATTAATTGTTTGACCTATATCGGTGTTTAGGAAATAAAATCACGAAAGAGTCATACGGTTTATACAAGACAAAGAGTTAGCATCTTCCAATCAATTAAAGTTTTTAGTCTATATTTTTGACTGCAATGAGATGATACATATTGATGTTACGCAAACGCAAAGTTTTTTGTTTTTGTTTTTTTGTTGTTCTTTTTTGTGTTTTTTATGTTTCAAAGCAATACTCTTTTCTTATTCCTTTTTACTGCGATTTTACTGCGATTACGTTTAAAACACAATTTATTTCGGCGACATCATGCAAATTAATTCGACTAGATCATTTGTTACTTAGTTTGGTGTTTTAAATTATTATACTTATGTGTATGTCACTTTAAAAAAGAAGGCATACTCTGCTTTTATTATTAAATTTCGCATAATAATAATAATATCCTTTCGGGATACATTTCCAAATTAGTGTTGGATGTTGATGTTTAGCTGCTTTTTTTTTCATGTTCATTTACCCATTAAATTTATTTTTTTTTTTGTGCAATTTTCCTCAGACGGGTTTTTCCTTTTTGTGTAAATTTTTTCTATTTTTTACCCTTAAAATACCTAAAATTTTGGGCTAGGAAAATATAAAATATTTCAAGTTTTTTTTTAATTTTTAATTTTTACCTCAAACAAGGGAAACATAACAAATAGAAAAACCAACCCAAACCCAAACCAAACCAAAAACCCCTGCAAGGGATGGGTTTTTCAAAACGAATTTTAAAAAAAAAAATTTCCTACAAAACAAACCTTGGGTATTTTGGGGCTCTAAACCAATCAAAAGGATTTTTGATAAAAAGGGAAAATTTTAAAATACAATATAAAGTTTACTATTTTCGGACAATATTTTCCCCAAAAAAGACATTAAAATCAAAATTTAATTTTGTCCGGCACACTTTTAATTTATGCTGGCATTACCCAAAAAATTAAACATAACACCATTGTAGCTCTGCGCCATTTTTTAAAATGATATCGTAAACTACAGCAAATGTATAGACTTGAAAGAAGAACACAGCAGTATTGTTTGCTTTTTTAGTTAAATGCTTTATAATTTATAGTTTAAATCGTGTAATTAATGAAAAATGACGTGTGTCTAAGAAGCAAACATATAAAAAATATCTAAGATATTCGGACGTGAACAATTTCGGAAATAGTTTTGTTCTATTTCATCATCGTATCTATTCTGTTATTGTAAAGCACTCGACTGACAAAGACACACGGATTCTTAAAAACATCAAAATAAATTCAATTCTGAAAACTAACTTATCATTTTTCAAATATTGCAAATAATCCTTTGGAATGACGTATCATAATAATTCCTGCAATGCATACTACGTTTCATTTGGGGCAATATTTTCCCGGGGGGGTTTGAAATTTTTTTAATAAAACAAAAAAAAGTAAACCAAATAATTTTCTTTTTTTAGCAATTTAATTTGGGAAAATTTAAATATTGATGATTTCTCCATTAAAAAGGGTGGGGCTTTAATCTTTCTTTCCGTGCAAAATTATACGGGTTTAAAAAATTTAATATCCCCTTTTAAAAATTTGGAAATTTTCTTGAAAGGTTTTTGTTCCCGGGAAAGTTTTAAAAGAAAGTAACTATAAAAAAAATTAAATTTAAAAATTTTTGGGAAACTGCATATTTTGACCATAATTAATTTAAAAATTAAAAGGGCTTTTTGGGGCATTTTGGGGGAAATATTTTTGGGAAAACTTCACATTTTAACCCCTTTGATTTATGATTCAAAAATTAAAAAAAAGGTACTTTTGGGTCATTTTTTCCAAATTTTTGGGGGAAATTAAACTATTTAATAAAATAAATCATTTTTAAAGTCAAATTTAAAAAAACAATTAACCAAATTTTTAAAAAAAACGTTCTTTTGTTTTCCCCCGGGAAGTAAGACGTCACGAATGATCAATCATCCCTATTTTTGCCCAAATTTCGGGAAAAATTTATAAAAATTTTGGTTTCGATTCCTTTAAGTAAAAAGGTTTTAAAGCATTTTTTTAAACCCTTAATTTTTTTCACTTTTAATTTCCCTAAAATAAAAAACACAACAACACCTACAATTTTTTCTTCTTTCCAAATTTTCACTCAAATATCAAACTGTTTACAAAACCGCAAAAGCCGGATTGTTAAAGGGGGAAAAAACGAGTTTTAAATTTTATAAAGGGTTTTGGTTCTTTTAAATTGGTTAGCAAAAAAAGAACCCTACATTTTTAAAAAGACTAAAATTTTCTTAAATGCCATTTTTTTTCAAAGTGATTTTTAAAGCGTACTTTTTTAAAAACCCATACCCCATTTTTTTAGGTTTTTTTTTTAAAATAGCCTTAGTTTTAAAATTTTTTAATTTTTCCAAATCAAACAATTTTTGTTGATTTTTTAAATTAGAAAAAAAATATTTTTCATTTTTTTTTTGTTTTTATTAATGGGTTAAAAAAACCAAAAACAAAAATAAAAATTTAACCCTTTTTATAGCAATTTTTTTGGGGCAATAAGCGTGTACACAAAAAGAATAAAACTAAACCAAAATTGAAAAAAAGGGGCTGAAAAGATAACCTTTTAAAAAAACATTTTTCCTTTAAAAGTGAAAAACCCGAAGTATGGGAATAAAAACAGACAAGAAAAATTACTTTAAATAGGGAAAACCGAAAATACACAAATAACAAATAAAACGGGGAATTTTAAAGTCGAACGTTATCTTTCTAAAAAGAAAATAAATTTAAAAACCCATAAAAAAAAAAATTGCTCTAGCAATATCTACAACAGGGCAGTCCCATTTTCTTTTTATTTATTTGCAGCAAGTCGGGTCAAAAATTGGTAAGAATTAAAAAGGAAGCCAGACACGATATTTTTATTGAGCTAAACATTATCCTGGCAAAAGGGGCTAGATGCTGCCCAAAACATTTAACAGAAAATTCATTTTGCAAGGAAGCGTTTATGTTATTGAAAAAAAAATAAAACTTTACGCAATGTCTCCCATTTTACATGCGAGGAACTGCATACCTTTATAGAAAATATTAGAAAGGCTGCCAAGGACAAAAGAAATAAATGGGTTGATTTTGACGACAACGGTATGAATGATAACGACTATGGAATCTGGAAACAAAGTGATCTCTCGGAAGCATTAATCACAATAAAATTACAAGAAAATTGCAGACTCGGTTTGATTGAGTCTACATCTCACTGTGTTGAACAATTGACGATCTTCTTACTTATATTAAAAACAGTAAAAAGTCGCAAAACAGAAACTAACAAGAATAAAGATCAACAAGGCAAAGGCAAGTATTCGTAGTATTCGTAGTTATTTAGGAGTATTCCTAACAAAGCTTAGAGCAGGCCTTTCTTATCGTATTCTTGGCACCATTTTCAACTTGACAAAATCTCAAGTGATGCACTCATTTGCTTCAAGAATAAAACAATTGTCGAAAGAATTTGTTTCTGAAAATATTTGTTTCAATCACGTCACTTGAGATGTCGACAGAAACATACACGGCCTCTTGCGGTTTCAATATTTGGCCAAAATGAATGCAGTCTTCCTGCTGTCCTAGTACTTGATGGCACAGACCTATATATCCATAAAAGCTCCAGTTTTAAATTTTAAAGACGTACATTTAGTGTTCATAAAGGGAGGTCACTCGTCAAACCAATGAATGTTGTTACTTAGGATATATAGTATCTGTTCTTGGCCTTTATTTAGCTGATGGAAAGAATTCTGACGCAAAAATATTAAATCATATGATGAAATGTAATACTGAAGAGATAAAAAAATGGATCAGAAAAGGTGATATTTTCGTTGTTGATCGTGGATTCCGCGATTCATTAAACGTCCTTAAAGAACTAGGTATTGGCGCAAAGATGCCATCTTTCTTACCGAAGGGTGAAAAACAGCTTTCTGCAGAAGATGCAAAAAACACTAGACTTGTCACTAAAATTCGCTGTGAATGCCAGATTAAAAAAATGGCGATTCTTTGACTAAACTCTTCCAAACAGCCATTTGCCTAACATTGAACAATGATGATATCATAATTGTATGTGCAGTTTGTAATAAGTATAAACCACCTTTATCAAATGCTTCTGATCGTCTGGCAGATTTTGAGCTTGGTACAAAAATGTTCGAATTGGCTCAAAAGAGTAATGAGCTACAATAGGAGGTGGAAAAAATTGTGTCTAAAGAACCTGTAAAAACAAGATTCAAACAGTTTAAAGGACTTTCTTAGTTTGGCGGAAGAATACCTCCGAGAAATTACATTATGGGTATATACACTGAAAATGGCCAAAAGTTACACGGCAGAACATTTGGAAGATGACGCATACACTATTTATATTTCAGTTGATATTCCAGGTATATTACAAGCAAAACTCCAGAGTCGACACATCTCCTCTGTTAAGTACAAATGCTGGATTAAGTATTCGGCTCATAAGGTGACATCGTAGTTCTGCTGATGCAAAACTGGAACACGTGTAGTTGGGTCGTGCTCACATGTTGCTAATGTAATTTGGTATCTTGCTATCGGTCGATTTTATGAAAATCAATGGCCAACAAATTGAAACAAACATGTGATAGACGCGTATAATAAGATAGGTGAAGAATAAAGAAACCTTCTCTTGATTAAATGTGCAGTGATAAATTTACAGTGGAAACTTAAAATGTAAGCTCTTTAATTATTTCTGACTGTCATCTTCTGACGACTGTATTTTATTGATAGTTGATAATATCCATTTATCAACAAAAGTGTGAAATGAACATTAGATATATAATATTTGTGCATCATGTTTTTCTTCAGTGTTTATAACGAAATTAACCGACTTACTCATCAACGGTTTACTTACACTCTCATTTATAGACCATTGCCTAGACATTCGTTCCTGTCAAACGTAATAATGACGGTGACTTTCTTATTTGGTGGTATATAAAGCGAATTCCATGTATATTTGTAAATGATATACATAAGACAATTTTGGCTTCGGCCATGCAACACACATACATGTACCAAAAGTTGATGCTGTTACTGTAACAGTACCGTAAAGTTTTGTTAGTTGTATTCGGAATAGTTTTTGCATAATTACCTTGTAAATGATTATGAATTTTAACTTTGTGCTAACCGGTGATATTTTGAAATACATTAAATATGATATAGTGCATATGTATGTTATCAAAATAGCTTGAAAAAACTTTTCTCGGCAATTGTATTTAATGACATGAGTCATAAATTATGTTAAAACAAAGCTGAAAATAAAAAAAAAACTAGTTGTAATTCAAACGTCAGGAGCATTTTTGTACTACTATGCAAATTACAATTTATTACAGTACTGTTGCACCAATGGTATGTCATTGAAAATACTAGGAATTTGTTTGCACTGTTATTACGTGCACATGTATGAACGGTAGATATGTACATCTTATGTATTATTAACTCCTTTGCATAACACGATGGACAATTTAAAAATACATATGCGTCATTATAAGTTTCAATTACTCGAAACGATGCGCTCAAAATAATACGTGACGTTGATGACGTCAAACTATAGTATTTTGTTTTCTTGATAGGTTGTTTTGATTTATTATAACTTTTTTTGTCTAAAAACATATCTGACTTAATCTTGCTTCATCTGTTATAAATATAATTTAATTTTGATATTTCAAAATTTGAATATATTTTGTTGATGGACCAAAATCGACCAAAAACGTACCGAGCGCTTTACTACCTCTCACATTAAAATCTAAGCTAAATACTTTTAAATTATCATTATTAAGTTTTATAATCATTTAACTTCACTATTTATTTTTAAAATCAAGTGCAAATTGAAATCAACATACGGACATGTATTCGATATAATGCCACAATTATTATGTGTTTGAAAATACCAGTATTTATTTGATCTATACTCTGGAACATTAGAATTGATTTAATCTTATATGCGAGTTGTTTTTTTTTCAATTATATAATGTCTTATGTCTAATAAAATTAGGAAATATCAGACAAACTGATCTTAATATAGCCACACAATGTAGTTGATGTCTGACATTTCTTTCGGTCGGAAAATATTCTATCTTTATATTGTAAACTACTGAAAGTTATTTTGTGTGACATCTTTATAGTTAAAACATTTAAATCACCGTAATATCTCATCTTATCTTTTAAGCATGTCGGTCCTCTTTAAGTAATCGAGGTCTTGATAAAGTAACTATATGGTTTAATGCAATAACATGCTTTACAACATGTTAATGTTATATTCATTGTATTAGTGATACCTGCGCCAGCTGTTTCAAGATATCCCTGAATGTTCACATAAAATAACTACTTTAAGCAGGCTTGTCTGGTAGTTTCTGTTAGGTGTTGCTGAAGATTTGCCTTTACGGGTTGAGTCACACTTTTGCTGCCATCGTTTAAATTGATTGTGTAATTGTAAGGGGCGACTAAATTTAAGCTATTTGAGTCTATGCACTAAACTGCAGCAGGTGAGGTGGTTTTGACCCATTTCGTTGCTTAAAGCGTGTAAAACACTAGAGGTTTGGCAAAATCATCTATTTTCTTTCGCCCAAACCAAACAAAACGCATAATTGTTCCGGTGACACACATATGTGCACTTTCCTTGTTTAAAGACAAATACATGTGTTGTCCATATTATCATCTAAAAGTGAGCTGCGCATGTATGAATTCAAGAATACAAAACAAAATATAATATATGGTAAAGATCAACAAGGAAAGGCGGCGTTCAATGAACGCAACCCCCCACACGACCCAGCAACAAAAACCAGGGGGAAAAGGAGGACTTCAAACAAAAACAAAAACCATTGCACGTTCAGATGAAACAGAAACTAAACTGTTTAAGAGGGATTAATTGTTAGTTACATTTGTAACTATACAATTTCATTATCATAATTGCATCGAGTCTAAGGACATAGGTTAAAACTTTTGTGACAGATCGACTATTACTAAAACTAATAAATAAAAGAACTAGTCTTTATCATGTAATAGTTATGATTGTATTTTGTTGAATTCAGCTTTCATTCTTTTGAAGAGTAATAGTCCGTGATTATCTTCCTTGGAAGCGCATTACGATGCGCACAAATTACAATCGAAAACGTCTTTAATCCTTTAGTCAGTTCACGTTCCCAAATACTATAATATAGATAACGTTACAGAATGGTAGCTTGTATGTTATTCCAAATTCTATCTGATTATATTTTCGTAAGTAATAATAAATATGTAAACCAATTTAATATATATCACATATAGCATTCTGGCATGACACATATTTTGTCATTTGAATCTTATAATATATACTACCTATCTTTTGCTAAGCACTATAAGTTAATTTTTACATCTTCACAAGTAAATATCAGATGTCTTTCCAATTTTTGAAAATTCTGATTCAGCAATGTTTTGAGATAGTCCCCTGGCATGAATATGTTCTGTGTTGACTAATTAGTTACAACTTGTCTAGGTAGCATAGAAAGCATGCACCCCAATATTTTCATGTTTTTGACGGGGTATACTATCACATGTTTTTTGTTATACGGCGACATTACCGGTATTTTCTCACCTCCTCCCATTTTTGACCCCCTCCCTGGCCCGTTCAAGTTTTTATTATTTCACACATTACATGTCCGCTCCAGGTTTTGGTTTGGTGCCTTCTGAGTGCCCTACTTGGGTATAACGGGGGGCTGCGTCCTGTGAACGTTGCCTTCGCCATGTTGATCTTTATTCTTGTTTTTATAGACATTCATTGGCTTACAAATCATATATCTGTCACTTCGATATGGCCAATGCTAACATTAGGCACTATTTGAGAGAAGCAGAGTAATGGAGGGCTGTAGGGATGGTGCAGCAGGGGGAGGGGCACCTTCCGCCAGGTTGGTTCGGCGCTCGGTGTACACCACACAGTCATTACCTCGGTTACAGGAGAGATACCGGCTATATGATACACCCTCCAGGAGGCTGGCTGAAGGTCGGCAAAGGTTAACAACACCAGCTCATGATCGGTTTCTGGTCGATCAGTCACGTCTTGCAAGGTTTTCGGCAGCGAATTCTCAATGAAATGACATTGCATATGCTGCGGGGGTTCGTTTTTCCACGCAGACGGTACGTGGAAGGTTTCATGAAGGTAATTTGCGGCCGAGAATACCTTGTATACGTATGCCCTTGACGCGTCGACATCGCCATGCTCGTTTGGAATGGACCATGGAGCAAACACGTTGGACCATGCAACACTGGAGCCACGTTCTGTTTACTACATGTACTAATGTATCCAGGTTCTGCCTAGACTTCACATATAGGGGTGCTAGAGACTGGAGAAGATGAGGTGAACAGTTTCAGGCTGCAAATATTGCTGACCGCTACGGAGGCGGGTCAGTTATGGTATGGGCAGGCATCAACTAAGATAAACGAACCACAGGAACCCGGAATTCAATCAAAAACAAAAAATAACGGTTTAAAAAACATACCATATATATATATATATCCCCAGCCACCTCTACATTTACAAGGAATATTCGTAAAAACGCCTGAAATATAATTCCCAGCACACTAAATCAATAAAACACATTAAAAGCTATCAGAAACACTGCTTGCTCTTATCATTTATCCAATTTTCCCGCCAATTGACTGCTCTTCTCGCATCTTCGGTTCCATTGCTAGTTCGGTACCGTAGTGAATGAATTTAGCCGATAAATTAAGTTAAACCGTTATTGACCGGTCTTTGTAGATAACAGCATACGCGTTCCCTTCATGACACAAACAGAAGCGAATTCTCTTGCCCTGCAGAAGCATAGTTTTATCATAACAGGATCATGTGACACTTGAAAAACATATACTTTTAGGCAAAATAGAGAAAATATGCCATTGTTCATATAAAAAATATTTCAATTCAATTCAATCGTCGGTGCTCAAAATCTTCGCAAAAATATTTTGTAAATTTACCAGAAGCCGTACGTTACCAGGATCAAACCGGTGCAAAATTCTCTCGCTTCGAATCTGGTGTCGCGCCTATCAGATGAAGTACGGGACGAAACATCATGAAATAAAATCCTGTGTGACAGAAAAATTGTGGAGGAGGTTATTTTATGTACTTTTACACAAGAACATCACGAATTTCAGAGGAGACAAGGAACAACTTACTCTTCGACAGCATCCGCCATCTTATTGGCTAGGGGGGCGTGGACGGTAACTTGCACTTTCCAGTACCGTCCATGAACAGGCTCAATCAAACCGAGCCTGCAACATTTTCAATTTTGCCGTGTTGGGCTTTCTTTGGGGATTCTGTATTTATCTATTTTATGATCACATCCGTGTTATTTGTGCCGTGTGGCGGCTGTAAAAAGTCTCCCCGTACATTTAATCTTTCGATCCTTGAAGATCGTTCAGCACGACATTATTGTTGTGCTTGTGGTATTTTTAGTTTCAACTTTTTGGCACTTTCTAGTTGGGTGGTTCCAATATTCCTGCTTGAATAATGTTGAATCACCCTTAGGATATGTTGCCTGCTTTTTAAATTTGTCTTTTGACGTCTTATCTGTGATACGCAGGCTTCATAACATCTGATTCCCTTTCAAAATTCCATTTTATTTAGTTCCGCCCATTGTTTTCTTGTTTAGGGCACACGCTTTTTATTACTTGGGGACCATACGCCGCTTTTCATGGAATGGCACGGAAGTGTCACATTGAAGGTTCCATGATAACCGCCGTATGAACACATCTGCGGATGTTTCTAAATTCAAAATTTTACTATTTCATGTTTAATTCTGCTTAAGCCGGTGCTAGGGGGCGTGGACGGTAAAATATGATAAACAAGATCAACAAGGAAAGGCGGCGTTCAATGAACGCAACAAACTTGCACTTTCCAGTACCGTCCATGAACAGGCTCAATCAAACCGAGCCTGCAACATTTTTATCCCCCGCCGAAATTTTTCGGCGGAGGATATAGAAATAGTCTCCGTCCGTCCGTCCGACCTTCCGTCCGACATTTTTGTCCGGAGCATATCTCTAAAAGTATTTGAGGTATCAACTTGAAACTTCATAGGTGGATAGACCTCATTAAGGAGGAGTGCAGTGCACAAGAATGATAACTCTACCTTGCATGATTTTTGGGTTATTGCCCTTTGTTATTTTTCAAAATTGATTTTTGTCCAGAGCATAACTCCAAAAGCTTATGAGATATTAACATGAAACTTCATAGGTGCATAGATCTCACTCAGGAGGTGTGCAGTGCACAAGAATGATAACTCTACCTTTCATAATTTTTGAGTTATTGCCCTTTGTTATTTTTCATACCTAATTTTTCACCTGAGTGGAGCATAACTCAAAAAGTGTTTGAGATATCAACATGAAATGTCATAGGTGGATAGATCTTATTGAGGAGGAATGTTGTGTGCAAGAATGATAACTCTTCCCTTTACAATTTTTGAGTTATTGCCCTTTGTTTTTTTATGTTATTTTGTCCAGAACTTATCTCAAAAAGTATTTGAGGTATCAACTTTAAACTTCAAAGGTGGATGGATATCATTAAGGAGGAGTGCAGTGCTTAAGAATGATAACTCTACCCTGCATTATTTTTGAGTTATTGCCCTTTGTTATTTTTCAAAATTAATTTTTGTCCAGAGCATAACTCACAAAGCCTTTGAGATATCAAAATGAAACTTCATAGGTGCATAGATGTCACTCAGGAGGTGTGCACTGCACAATAATGATAACTCTACCTTTTATAATTTTTGAGTTATTGCCCTTTTTTCTTTTTCATACTTAATTTTTCAATTCAATTTTTTTCTCAAAAAGTATTTTAGGTATCAACTTGAAACTTCATAGGTGGATAGATTTTACTAAGGAGGGATGCAGCACACAAGAATGATAACCTACCCTGCATTATTTTTCAGTTATTGCCCTTTGTTATTTTCAGCCATCAGTATTCACATAGGTTTCAAATCTGTAATCATTATAGCCATCAGTTTTCATTACCAAAAGACCTCTTAAAATGGAATTATTCCGCTCTACTACATAAACATTCTTCCAATGAGCAAACACATTCGGCGGGGGATGGCCATGTTGACATGGCTCTTGTCAATTTTGCCGTGTTGGGCTTTCTTTAGGGATTCTGTCTATATCTATTTTATGATCACATCTGTGTTATTTGTGCCGTTTGGCGGCTGTAAAAAGTCTCCCCGTACATTTAATCAATGATGTTATATTTTCGATCCTTGAAGATCGTTCAGCACGACATTATTGTTGTGCTTGTGGTTTTTTTAGTTTCAATTTTTTGGCATTTTCTAGTTGGGTGGTTCCAATATTCCTACTTGAATAATGTTGAAACACCCTTAGGATATATTGCCTGCTTTTTAAATTTGTCTTTTGACGTCTTATCTGTGATACGCAGGCTTCATAACCTCTGATCCCCTTTCAAAATTCCATTTTATTTAGTTCCGCCCATTGTCTTCTCGTTAAGGGCACACGCTTTTTATTACTTGGGGACCATACGCCGCTTTTCATGGAACGGCACGGAAGTGTCACATTGAAGGTTCCATGATAACCGCCGTATGAACACATCTGCGGATGTTTCTAAATTCAAAATTTTACTATTTCATGTTTAAATGTTGAATTCTGCTTAAGCCGGTGCTAGGGGTCGTGGACGGTAACTTGCACATTCCAGTACCGTTCGTGAACAGGCTCAATCAAATCGACCCTGCAACATTTTCAATTTTGTCGTGTTGGGCTTTCTTTAGGGATCCTGTATTTCTCTATTTTACCTTGTTTATCTTTATTCTTGTTTTTTACCATATTGCAAAAAATAAATCTGGAAACAAAGTGATCCCTCGGAGTCATTAATCACAACAAAATTACATAAAAATTGCAGACTCGGTTTGATTGAGTCTGTACATGAGGGATAATGAATAAGTGCAACATCCCTCACGCCCCCTAGCACCGGCTTGAGCGGTACTCCATTCCTAACACTTAATAGTGCTGGCATCAACGATCCCGAGGGAATAGTGCTGGCATCAACGATCACGAGGGACCAGAAAAATATAACAACACTGCAAAAAAATATAAAACACTGCAAAAAAATATACAACACTTATTTGGCTATCCATTTTCTTCAAACTGTCAGTTTTGAAATTCGGGCTGTTAATATGGTGATATGATTTTAGAGTGGCCTGCTCTTGGGATTTTACCAAAAACATTAAAGTTTGAAAATATGTTCTTATGACAGATAAAAAATATGTCTATGCTTGTTATAGTTCAGTAAAATTTCAACACATTATGTAAGCATACATTGATTTTTTATTCTTCAAAATATAAAAGGCACATATAAATATTATTCACTGAGGTACCGAACTGGCAATGGAGAAGAGCAGTGATAATTTATTCAATTGGCGTAAAAGTTGGATAGTTGATAAGAGTAAGCAGTGTTTCTGATAGATTTTAATGTGCTTTTTTGATTAAGTGTGCTGGGAAGTATATTCCAGGCGTTTATACGAATATTCCTTGTAAATGTAGCTGTGGTGGACGGTAACTTGCACTTTCCAGTACCGTCCATGAACAGGCTCAATCCAACCGAGCCTGCAACATTTTCAATTTTGCCGTGTTGGGCTTTCTTTAGGGATTATGTATTTATCTTATTTTGGGATCTTTTTGTTGCATTCGTTGTGTTTTTAAGTATATATATGGGATTATTTTTACATCGTTCTTGTTTTGGATAGAATTTCGGGTTGCGTTGTTGATGGAGCGCCGACTTTCCTTGTTGATCTTGTTTATCATATTTCCTGTTGACGAACCGATCTGATTGTGCTAAATAGAGGCACATTGACAAAAAAAACTAGAACAAAGATCAACAAGGCAAAGGTTGCACGTTCACAGGACGCGGCCCCCGACACGCTCAAGCAGGGCACCCAGAAGGCATCAAACAAAAACACGGAGTGGACACAAGGGCGAAAGGAGTGGGACATGTAATGTGAAATAACAAGTCAGTCAGGAATAATAATAAATAAGGCAGCGATACATAGACGACATCTTAGACAACCAGGTTAGGTTGTATGCTGGAGCAATCGGCGATCAGTTCATTCTAATGGACGATACTGCTCGCCCCCATAAGGCCAGGGTGGTCCAGGTCTACATGGAGAGGGAGTTTATTGAGCGCTTGAACTGGCCAGCTCGCTCACCTGACTTTAATCAAAGAGAACACATGGAAGGAGCTGCAGGTTAGAATTTCAGCTCGGCAGCAGCAACCCAAAACTAGCCAGGAGCTTGCAGCCATGTTGGTCCAAGAATGCAGCCATACTCCTTAGAACGATCAGAAACTGTTAAGTGATCCTTCGGAAGCATTAGTCACAACAAAATTACATGAACATTGCAGACTCGATTTGAGTGAGTATGTGCACCGGCTTTAGCGGTAACCCACGTAATCCATCTGCATAGTCAAAAATAAAAAGCGGAGACGAGCAAAAAATCTTGATAAATGCAACTACAACTATCACCGGATTTGTCATTCTGTTTTTTAAAAGAAAAAGAGAATTATTAAAATCGTTATCATATTTCAAAGGATTTGATTTATATTTGTTGACACATGATGAATTTATGATACTATTTAATGTTATTTTTACTTTGAAATATAATAAATCGTCATTACATATTGAAATTAGATTAAATACAGTTTAAATAAAACAATATATACAGAACATACATAACAGCAAGTAGGACATTTTTTTCTCTCTTTAATTAAAACTCTCATAAGTGTTTTTACCATATTGATTTTATAAAGTACGCCTTTATCAATGGGTATTCTATAATTGTGTGCTACTGACTTGTGTAATTCATTTTCAAATACAAATACATTTTCTTTTACATAATTGCCTGATGTTTTTATTTTTCAATGAGACAAATACAATAAATAATAATTTGCCACCAGTTTACGATATAAGATACAATAAAAACGAATACATGTGCATTATGACCATCAAAACTAAAATATAAATACACTTATGCGTTTGTCTCTGTTTCAATCATGAATTACCAACAGCAAACATGAAATACCAACAGCAAGTGCAAATCGATTTTGCAGAAACACAGCCGAAAAATGTATAGCCGGAATATTGTGACAATGCAATTTCTATTATGATTATCGTAAAAATAAATATAAAAATACGCAGCAACTGTACCGTTTCTTCTGGTATGTACTAATTGCTTGCATATTTTAGATGTCTAGATATAACTGATAAAATCGTATACGCTATCAATTTAATTCTGTATTCTCTTGGGTTTATAAATAACGGTTGCATTTATAATATTACAGAACATGTTGGTATAACATAAAGGCATTTCAAAATGAAAATGATAACATCGCTACAATGTTGTATACAACCTTTTTGTATAAGACTATTGTTTATTATATGTTATTATAATGCAAGCGGTCTCATTTGACCGAACGATTTGACTTCAAGTAAGAGCTGATATAAGAAGAGTTTTAATCGGATATTTAAATCCTATCTCACCACAAATGTCAACCTAGCGAAACGCCTTTTTTGTTATTACACCTCAGAGTAAAACACGTCAGGTGGCAAGCAATTGGGGGAAAAATGATTCAAAAAATTAAATGTAATGTTAATTTAAGATATGAAAACTTGGCCAGTAATTATTGCTATTGTTTTAAATATTTTTTTCTTTTTATTTATCTATTTAGTATGTGATTTAATATTTACTTTTCATAGGTCATAAATCACAAATCAAAGTTCCTTTAGTTATATATTTTGCTCTATGAAATCAGATTCACTGATGATTTGTATCCATCTCATTTGAATTATCAACTTATCATCCATGAAATCAAAGCAGTTATGTTAATTCAGTCGATTGTATGGAATCCGCTGCACCAGTAATATGCATGTCCGAAGGTGACAGATAAAACACAAGAGTGTAGTAAAATTATTATTTTTCCCACATCTGTCTCAATAATTTCAAACCAAATTAAAGGCAATTTTCCACATTATAAATTTCCGAAACGTTTCATGCTATGTTTTGAAAATCTACATAACTTGATTGTGTTAATGATAATGTTATTTTCATTTGAACATATCACTTTTATCATGTCATTATTATAGAAAGAGCCACAGATTTGGACGATTGTCCATGCCATTTGCAAGATTTCCTTCTAAATAGCTAATCATCAAATACAATACAATTATGTAGGTCATACATTTATTTCATGCTTTCCAGTGTTTTACTGTAATATATTAGATTATTATATTCTGATAAACCACTAGTATTTTTTTAAATATAATTTTCACTGTAGCCGGACTATATCTGAATTCGGATGAAAAGAATATCAAAACTAAATAGAATAACAGGCAAAAATATATGCCATGATACGTAAATGTTCCTTCTTTAAGAAAAAGAAAGTCGATATTATCATTTATCATGTTAAAAATGTAACAAAATTAGAGAAATGTAACAACTATAAATCAAAATTGATGATGTGACGTCATGATGTTATGACGTCACAAAGGAGAATGCGCGACGTTACGCGGCAAAATCAGCTAAAATACTTAAAATCACTAAAAAAAAACATGAAATAAAAATATTTTTTTCATATAAGATTGAAATATATTTCTTTCGTGAACACCAGCTATTCTATTTTCACTCGTGGCTACGCTACTCGTGAAAATATATTGCACCTGGTGTTCACTCAGAGATATATATTTCAATCTTAAAATCAAACAAATATAAGATAAAGCAAGGAAATCCCAATGAATACATTAAATTTAGAAAAAGCAAAGAATATTATGTACAAGTATTGACAAAGTAAGCTAAAATAAACATTTAAATTCAATATGAATGTCTAAGCACATGAATAGTGCTTGTAAGATAAGTTTTCTAGTTTCACAAAGACATTTACACATTTCTTGGTAATGAAATGTTAGCATTGTATACATATTTTGAATTATTATTTTCATTGAATTCGTAGGAGAAAAACAAATAATTCATTTCTCTGGTCCTAACCAATTTTATACAAAATACACTATAGATTGTAAATAATGCCAACAATAAGCTGCATGATCAGCGTGTAAACATTTATCAGGTGAAAACCAAGACAACAATAAAGTTTGTGTTCTGTTGTCCGTTTTGTTGTTGTTGTTGTTGTTTTTTTGTGACTTTTTTGTGATATTGTTTAGGGTGTGTGTGATGGGGTGAGGTAAATCGCATTTGTTTAATACAACGGTGAAGTAGCACAATTAATATCAAACAAATCATAATTATTATACCCCCGCACAACGAAGTTGTAAGGGGGGTATACTGGAATCAGCTTGTCCAGACGTCCGGACGTCTCCCCGTCCGTCCGTCGGTTTTTCCTTGTCCGCCCAATTACTTGAGATTCCTTTGGCCCACAGTCTTCATATTTGGCATGAAGGTTAGTCATGATTAGTAGATGACCCCTATTTATTTTGGGGTCAAAGGTCAAGGTCACAGGGGCCTTGACTTTAAAAAGCTTGTCCGCCCAATAACTTGAGATTCCTTTGGCCCACAGTCTTCATATTTGGCATGGAGGTTAGTCATGATTAGTAGATGACCCCTATTGATTTTGAGGTCACTGGGTCAAAGGTCAAGGTCACAGGGGCCTTGACTAGAAAAAGCTTGTCCGCCCAATAACTTGAGATTCCTTTGACCCACAGTCTTCATATTTGGCATGGAGGTTAGTCCTGATTAGTAGATGACCCCTATTGATTTTGAGGTCACTGGGTCAAAGGTCAAGGTCACAGGGGCCTTGACTAAAAAACATTGTCCGCCCAATAACTTGAGATTCCTTTGACCCACAGTCTTCATATTTGGCATGGAGGTTAGTCATGATTAGTAGATGACCCCTAGTGACTTTGGGGTCACTGGGTTAAAGGTCACAGGGGCCTTGACTTTAAAAAGCTTGTCCACCAATTAACTTGAGATTCCTTTGACCCACAGTCTTCATATTTGGCTTGGAGGTTAGTCATGATCAGTAGATGACTCCTATTGATTTTGGGGTCACTGGGTCAAAGGTCAAGGTCACAGGGTACTTGACTAAAAAAGCTTGTCCGCCCAATAACTTGAGATTCCTTTGACATACAGTCTTCATATTTGGCTCGGAGATTAGTCGTGATTAGTAGATGACCCCTATTGATTTTGAGGTCACTGGGTCAAAGTTCAAGGTCACAGGGGCCTTGACTTAAAAAAAGCGTCTGACAAAGTGGTATGCGGGGGTATTCACGCCATGACAATGGCAGTTCTAGTTATTTCTTCTATTGAAATATCTTGTATTTTCTATTTTGAAAATTTGTCATGATAATGTTAAATGAAAAAAAAATGTTTAGTTGAGAAATCTCTAAATAATTAACATTCGCAATTCATATATAATTGTTGACCTCAAAAATATCACAGTTACTATATCTCTACATCTGAACATGTTTCATACATGCTAAACACACGTTCAAATCTTAAAATTAACCGAAGACACGCTAACTGTAATTTATTTTCATGCTCCAAGCCTAATAACCAAATCATCAATTTTTTTGTGGCAAAACCTACATCAATCTGTCAATTAGGGAACACTGAATGATATTTAGAATATAACCTACTCTGTTAAGTCTTTGTTCTTAGGTGTATTGGCACCATATCTGTCTGGTCGAGTATAACAGTTGTAAGAGACAAAAAGAAACTATATATGTATTACAAATATCACATTTTAAAGCCGCCCGTAGCTCAGTTACCCTGGAATTATTGTTATTATATTGTATGAATCAGTATTGTATTTTAATACCTAGATTAGGAAATCGATAGTTCATACATTTCAAAAGAAAGAACATCAGTGTTTTACTGATCGTTAACATATTAAATGTATCATTAACAATGTTTAAATTTAAACTAAAATAGTTTACTATAATAAAAGAGTTATCATATTCTTGACCTAAATACAATAGAAATAATATCCAGATACACTAGAAATTTTAACATCCAGACATTAACCTTTCAATTGTAAACTTACTGTTATATTTAATTATTCATGGAATTGCTACCTTTTTCAGTCGATGGTTGTTAACATTTTTGTTAACATAAAAACATGCCTCACCCTAACAGTATCAAACGAAATCAATTTATTTAAAACATACTGAATAATTTGCTGAGCAATATGTAATAAGCAGAAGCTAAAATTCCTGTCATTCTTAACAATGCTCTTAGAAAAAAGTTGCTGGTATTGACCTCATTTTGCAAGGCAATCAAGAGGAAATGATTGCATTAGATTACCTGCCTTTTATTAACCTAATCAGTAACTTGTCATATGTAATAAAGCGGGTCTAAAAGTACGACGAGTTCAAGCGTATACTCAAGTACCAAATCAAAATTAGCTTTGATTAGTGACGTTTAAGTAAATAAAGAAAATACTATTCATTAAAACTGACCACAAGCTTTGTCATGTAAATTGAATCAGGATATAAAAAGACAACTTTGTGCTTAACATGCTCTAGTCGATTTGCAGTAAGGCCTTTAAATATTGTATAAATTATATCACTTTTAATGTATCAATTATTAGTTTAATCACAAAGCCACACAACTGTTATAAACATTACTATATAGCTTGTGTTATATTTTAAATAACAAAATACGCACCATGACTTTTTAATCATGGACAAATACATAATTGAAAAACTAGACAGTCATAGTAATAGTATAACTATTGTCAAAGCTACATTTGTCAGTACACATCATGATCACTGAATATGTTATGGAATGTTAACAACATTTCCACTTATCTGCAACCTAATAAAATAACACTTTTCATCTTAAGTTTACACTTACTTTAACTAGTAAATGTTTTGTTTTTTGTTTGTTTTAGAAGCAAGTATAAGGTGGTAATAACATATCATCGTTGTATTTATTCGTGGACACATTTATTCACAAATAAAAACATATTTATAAGCATCTAATTTATTAGGTGAAAAACAATGTTTTACATACCATTTTAAAAAAAATGGACAGCGTTGAATAAACATGACACTTTTAAACATACACACAACCTTTGGCATTGAGCAATAACATAGATCATGTTTGTACGGAATGTTTAATTGTGCGTGTTTCTATATTGAGTACAATAATATTGCTTTTCTCACACTATTGTGTATGTTATTTGTTGAACTATTTAATCACCAAAACAAATGCCTGCTCTCTTTTGAGAACAAAATCAAAATCCGTCAGCATATTTATTGTTTTTCGGAACATTGCATGCAAATATCGGTTATAAATGTACTTAATTTAATTTTAATTAGTTTCTCAGACATATTGCTTTTTAATATGTAGTTGTCTTATTTAATGGATGTAAGCCAAGTCCTGTAAATGCACGTTAGATTTTTCAACATTGCAATGCATGAGTCTAATATTGCCCTACCAAACTTATGATGTTAGTCAACAATAAATTTTGATTACTAAATCATTTAATCAATATTGAAGTTGCAGTATGAATAAGATAAATAAACATATGTCTAACATATCTGGATAATATTCAACAGGTTGTATCATAGTTTGGGGACCGTTCTGTTGAAAATGTGTCAGAGTTAAATCGTATACATATACATGCACAGTGCGTTAACTGGAGTGCAGGTATTAGTTACCCGCACTCCAGAGCATGCCCATTGATTGGCTCATTTTTGCTGGGGTTTACATAGTGTGACGGCAGAGAAAGGGAAAGCGACAGAAATATATTCTGATGCTCGTTCATTGGTTACTTTTTCCCGGGGTTTAATATTGTGACAACAGGGAACGTGTTTTTATGTTTGACTATGCTACAAGGATATTACTGCTGATCGAATTACTACAAAAGAGAAAGAACATCAAAACACTCGGCAATCTGATTAATACTCGGGGGCTATGCCCCCCTCGTACAAATCAGATAGCCTAATGTTTCCATGCTCTTTCTATTACTTGTAGTAATTCGATCAGCAGTAATATCCTTACTTGTCAAGCTAATTGAGTACAAGTCCAGACGTTACTGGTTTTCTTGTAGCATATTTCTTTCTTAATACATTTGTTTTGAAGCGGTAAAAGAGTCAAGTGACATTCTACACATTTTGTGTGAACTGTTCCTATGCAAATTAGGATAGACTAAATAATCTACAAGAAGTAAGTATTTAATTGTCTTAACTGCAGTAGTTACGTTTAATGTTAATCTGACAAGATCGGATGTCGTTTTATATAAATGTTGTAAAATTTGAATATTATATATAGTGAATGCATTATTTTTTAACATTATAAATATTAATTTGTATTGCAAATAGATGTGTTTCTAAATAAAACGTATATGTACATTTCTTGAAGCTTATAGTATCAGCTTCTTTGCTTGTGACCTATTGTTTCTATTTTCAGTATTTCAAACATATAATAGCGCACCGTAATTAACATTCAACATATTTCACTTTTGAACGGATCAATTAAACATTGATCAGACCATGATCATGTGAAACAGTTGCGACGGTAAATCTTAATCTGCACTGGTTGCATAGGTAGATTCAACCAAAAATCAAGGATAAAAGCCGTTGGAAGAATATTGCTCATTATTTTGGAATTGTCATAATACAAGGTGAAATTAGAGAAATTAAAGTATAAATTTAAAATAAAGATTTAATTTGATTTTTAAGTGACAAATACAAATCTGTTTGTGATATTGAATTGTAGGAAGAAAGAGGGGAAACACTTAAAGCTGTTTATGTAAACTTCTGAAGAAAACAATGCAAAAATCATCATAATACCACTTGTTTTTATATCATATAAACTAAATGTTTCTGATTGTCGTGCTAGGCCATTTGTCTTGCTCAATTATCACATGTCCACAAGTGTTTGAGCATTTTATAAAGTTATGGCAAATATTCAGTCATGCTTGATAATATGCATGTGATATTACTTCACTTCCTAAAGTACCATTGCGTGATGTCTTTAATTATAATATGATGTTTCAAACAAGAATTGCATGTAGAACAGGAAATATTCAAAATTCGAAATTGCGTAGGATTGACAAAACAGTTTAATGATTAATAGTTTAAGTGATGCATATTCTTTCTTTTCAAACGTCTAATCGATGACTAAACTCTAAAATATTTATAATATTTGGTAAGAAGAACATTAACATCTTTTTAGAGATGAATAATTAATCTTGGAAAAAAATGATACATTGATACACTTTTTTTTTAAATGGTGCTTTAATCAATAAATTAAAAGTAATTTTTTCCCGTTTTGCGTAATTAATTTATATTAACCAACTGTTGATTATAGCTAAAAGTAGTTATGTTTAACATGTTTATAAATACAATTACACAAACAAAAATATAGTTATTTAATAGTTTTTTGCATCACTATGTAGTATAAATTGCTGCGTAATAATCATGTGTTAATGCAAATTAAAATAATTTCTTTTATTTGGCATGATTATATCAGTATTTGGAAAACACAAACATATTTCTGATTGAATCGTTTCATGTTAGCAAATGCAAAATTTCTAGAAAATCAAGCATTTATCTCTTGAAGTTTGATTGATTTCTTTCTAATGCAAATCAAATTTAGATATAACCGATGTCTGATGAGGATTTAAAGTTTAATGCAGTTTAATGGGTCTTACTGATTCTTGGTGAATGAATGGAAAATCTACTTAAAAATTAAATATAATAAATGTTTTACAATAATTACAGTACGTGCAAGTTAATTGATTAAAGTAAAAAAGGGAAACATTTAACTACAAAGCAGGTTTTCAA
This sequence comes from Ruditapes philippinarum, assembly GCF_026571515.1. Classification (NCBI taxonomy): domain Eukaryota; kingdom Metazoa; phylum Mollusca; class Bivalvia; order Venerida; family Veneridae; genus Ruditapes; species Ruditapes philippinarum. Next base: position 188,337 of record NW_026856750.1, read on the forward strand.
AACCTACGGATTGAACTGGTTTTTCGTTCAATGGCGGTTAGAATAAATGAATTAAAACATAGCTATGAAGTGTTTGTAAGACAATGACAGGATGTCTTGATTTCAAGATAAGTGTCTCTTTAAGTAAAAAAACAAAATTAGTAAATTTTTAGAATAACATCTGTGATTGTGCATATGTTTCAAGTCTTTCGAGAACCAAAGGTATGGTTGCCTTATTTAATTTGTCAAAGAATAAATACTTCTTTTCAAAGTATTCTGCTTTTCAAATGGCATGCTCAAATCATATTATTATATCACAAATATTGTGGCTCTTTGGGCATGGATTACGGAAAGATATACAAATGTAGACGCCATACAGTCAGAAAAATATAACACTTCTGTTTATTGCATAGAATGACATCTATTTCTTTAGAAGACACAGATGAAATAAATATTATATAACAAATATAACTTTGTGACATTTCATTATAAGATGGTGACTGGGGTCCCAATCGTTTTGTGTTTTCTGAGTTAATGATGTGAACACAATGTTGCAGTTTCTGGTGAAAGACTTGATCTATTAATATTTAAAATTCTTTATAACACATAGGAAATATGCAAAAGAAACATATGAACGGACTTCTTTTATTGTTCAGCCTACATGTTTAAAGCACAAACAACAAAGTATGTAATATTTATTTAGAAACAAAACAAAACGATATGATAGTAGTTTCATCAATGGCTGATGATTTATTATATAAACTTATTCTTTGAAGATATCTTAAGAAAAGCTTAATACAACGCACTATATTTATTTGACGTCAAAAAGCACTTGTTGCGATAGGCACACACACATATAACCTACATTTGTTTGTTTACATGTTTGTTTGTTTTTATGTTTGTTTGTTTTAACTGGACATTTTTTTAACTGTACAATCATGTACATACCATTTTTGTCAGAGTCACACGATGTTGAATATGCAGATAAATGAGTCCCTTGCTATAAGAAAAATTAGCATTGCCAAATGTTTTGAATTGAGATTTTCCGTGAGGTTTAATGACAAAGAGATTGTATTTTCCTATTCATCAGGCAATGCTTGATAGTATCACGATGTCTGAAATAAAACATCTTTTTAATGTAACGGTGTCTTCTCCTGATTCTACGCAGCCCTTTTTATTAATTCCACCTTTCAATCTTAAATTACAGACCGAACAGAGTATTGTGGAAATAACTGTATTAATAATTATGTAATTGAGAAGCTTATTCAATAAAGCTTTACGATGCATTTCTTTAAATGAATAAAATATACTGTATATGTTAGTTTCTACGCTGAAACAATATCTGTGAGAAATTAAAGGTTTGAATATATATGAGAAAGATGTTGACTAGTTGCATTTATAGATTCAAGTCAGCGATGCTATAACTTCTGTATTCTACTATAGAAATAATTAAATCATCTTCGCAAATTAAACTCAAAAGAGACTAGATAAATATTACATTGTAAAAGATATATGTCTACACTCCGACAAGGCATTTGAATAAAAGCAGCCTTATATAAATATGAAACTCTCGTCTTTAACAATACCATATTCTGATTAATAATATAATACTGTGACATAGTTTATACGTTAGTTATACTCTCTAGAGAAAGTGACAGAGTTCACATATGAATATATAAGAAAAGAAGAAGTGTTCATTCAAAAGCGCTTCACATGAGCAATATTTTCCTATGCCTCATATCTAGAACTACAAGTGCACATAGACCAAACTCTTTGTTCATTAGCCATGATTAAAATGTTATAACAAGTAACAAACAGAAGTTTTGACTCCTGAAACTGACAAATAAGCATTTTTTGTCGAGAACAACATTTTGCATTTTATCAATTATGGTTATCATGATCTTGTTTAAACATTAAAGTCAGTCTGTCTATCAAAAACAGTGTGATGTTCACCGGCAGAAAGATATATTGTCCTCAATTATCGCCTAGGTCAATACGGCATCTGCATGTGAGTATCACATCATATTCAATGATATATAAGTCAATAATTGTATACTTGTAAGACTCTGTAAATGACACGAGTACATGTTTATCTGTTCATTAAGATATATTGCTACAAGTCGCACATATATGTATCAGAGATTTAAGAATAAGCCACATGACATTTGATATACTCATGCTTTTAACTTGAGGTGATGGCGACTGTTCCTTGACAATGACTTTTTTATCATGACAACTCTGTCCATTAGTAATCTTGTCAGTTGTGATTGTAACCGTGTGTCTTTTGTTATCGGTATAGTGATTGTGAAAGCAAGTGCAAGCTTATTCTCATTTGTAGTTATTTTTGTAATACAAACGATATGTCATTTTGTCATAAAAACTGTATTTTATTTTGAGAAATAATGTGTATCGTGCAAAACATATTCAAGTTATTTAGATGTGTATTGTAATAATAGTTAAAACATATCATCTTGCCCATGATTGCCATTTTTAACTTTTTGTTTCTCGATCTCAAAACAATCCTACTTAAGCTTTGAAGCTGTTTTCCATTAGCCAATCTTTTCTATTTTAGTGTATGGTCGAGTGTGGATGATGTTTCAGCACGTTTCATTTCGCCTCATTAAATGTTCATAACGAATATATTTAAAAAATGTCGGCAGTATCTTAAATTCTAAATGGTTTGATACAAAGCAAATGTTCCCCGATAAAAGGCTTTAATCTACCTTTTCAGAAGCAATTGGATAATTGGTCACGCAAAGTCCCACACAGCGTTCTTGATAACTAATCAATTAAACAATATCTATTAAGCATTAATGTCTCATGATATGTCTCTTTATTAAAAATATCATGAATAATAAATCGTGTTGATTGGTAGTATCAGTATTGTTCTGTTCACCTTTATTGCATTATCGTTTGCTGTTGTCAAAATGCAAAAGGTCACGGTTTAATTGTCTCCAAGAAATGAAATTTATCAGAAACTGTTTTGATATATTAACAGTCTGTTATGTTGTATCGTTCAATATTGTTTTATACTGCTGTTCTGTGATATTATATATATTTTATTTTCCATGATGATGTTCAATGTATCAGCAAAGTCATTATAAGCTCAATTAATTTTTTTCAAAATGTGCCTTTTCTTACCTGTTATGGGGACCCCTTTAAAGATGTGTTTTTGGGGGGGTGTAAGGAAAAGATGAATTTAACCCGGTTTAATAATTTACAATGTCCCTAATTAAAAAAATGGTTACATGGGAAGTGAAACCTTTTACTGTTATTAAAATTTTAAATTTAAAACTAAAATTGGGCACTTCAAACATTTATATCACTTTTTTTGCATTTTTTCTGAAAAAATTATATAAAATTATATATGTTAAGATTTAAAACATGTTTCTGTGATCCGAAACAATTGTCAGCTGCGTTTACTTTGTATTAGTGCATGGATGTTAACTTTACTCTTTACATAAAGTGGACTTTTTCTCTGGAGCTTAAAACATATAGAAATCATTCGTTGGTTGATTGGATAAGGGGCTAAAACCAGAGCTGATATTCCCTCATTGTCTCGAAAAATACATTGCGTGTGAACATCACATATTTGTCGTCCTTTGGCAATTAAAATACATAATTGGAACTGTTTCTTTGAATAAAATGCACAAAAGAAGTTTGCCGTGAGCGACGTGCATTTAAGATGACAGTTAAGTAGCAACTTGTACTTCATGTTCCATTAAACAGTCGTTATCAATTGACGGATATTATTTTAAAGCTAATTCATTCCAACATGGGTTTTCCTTCTGTTGCACAAATCAATCAGTTGATCAATAAACACATTACTATCTCAGTGGCATTCATTTGTTGTAATCAGGAATGTTGAGCAAAGGAAGTCAGTACACACACTTACGTTTTTCCCCTGTTGATATTTTTGAATACGTTAAAATATACCAATTCAAGAAACGTTTAATAGTACTTTTTTAATATTTACTGGACTTGAAGGTGTCTATATCAAATATTGTGTTTACATTCAAATTGGAAATTCCTAATATTACAAAGCTTAATGAAATGTTATTATAAAATCTAGAAAATAAATATGCAATGTTCAGTAACTAGTGAATTAAGAAGAGGATAATAATCTACAGGTTAGGGCCAGAGAGTGGTAATGCGTCAATGAAATAAAAAAATGGTCCGATTTTTAGACAGTATTATTACGGAATATAACCAATGTTACATTTACATAATTATATAAACTCATCAACATTCTGTTGTATTTCTGTGTTGAATGCTTCAGAATATATGCAAACATAAGTTGACGATTGTTCCTGACATGTGTATATTTAATATATTTGAAATTATATTAACATTGTATGTTTTTATTTCTATCCGAAAGCTTAAAATAGATGATTATTATAACTTTATGTTAATCAATATTAAGTATGACCATTTGTTATTATAAACTGAACTGTTACCAATGTTATTTTATGTAATTCATGTTTTCATTCAAGCATGCGCATTCGTCTTTCTTTGTCTATGAACTCATACGCAAGAGATATTGAATTATTCAAAGAATGGCGTAAATCATAAAAATTGTTTTGTATTGAATTTCAATTGCTTTCAAAGAAATTCATTTGCGTATGGTAAAGTCAAATGAATAGACTTGTCAATTACTGTTTCCGATTCCAATGAGCTTTACATATTTCTTTTAGCAAAGATAACAGATCCTTGACAAAATAAAACAAAATAAAGAATAAATGGGGAGCTTCCCCCACCATTCGCCATATGACTTTAAAGTGTTGGTGTGCCTTTAAAACCAACAAAACAATGTAGAGAAAAAATACAATCAAACACGTTTACTTTCAGTTCTTATTATAAATAGCTTTGGACAACGAAATTGAAGTTTTACTGTAAAATTTAAAACAACATTTATTTATATGTCAGAAAAATGTCCTTGATAATCTGATCAATTCTGAGTGTCATTTGTCAGAATGACATTTTATTATCTGTTCTGTAAAAGAATTTTCATCATCTGATTGATAGCCAATAAGCTTTCAGGCAAACCAATTATTCGCTACAAAAGCCTTTTGTCAAAAATCACATCAGTTTTGATATATTGCAAGTGCTGCATTTCTTTCATGACGCATTACCGTCGCGCCACACAGAATAACAAAAAGACATCAACGGAATAACGTTCACAAGAACATACTTGCTTTGATGCAAGTGTAATTAAGTTGGACAGTTCATATATATATTAACGTTTTTGAAACATATTGTATGTTTGAAATAGGTTTTCGTTGTTACAGTACAGTTACAAAATATACAAAAAAATGAAGATGTGAATTTCAATACAAGTTCAATTTAGTTAAATATGAATTGATAGGTAAATAAACAAATAATACATGTAGTTTATTATCCTAAAATCAACTTATTATCATACCATTTACATTCCTAAATGGATAAATCAATATATAAATCAATCAATAAATAAATAATAAAACTATTAAACAAATAAATAAAATAATAAATAAATAAATAAAATGATAAATAAATAAATTAGGTCATAATTCATAGTTCAACTTATTATAATATTATATTATCGTACATCCTTAGAAGGACTTTACAGATAATCAGAAAAAACACAATATGAACAAAACCTTACATTTTACCTATATTTGTTTCGAAGCATCAGTGCCTGAATCGTTTTCAGAAGTAATTGGAAATTGTAAAAATAGCATTACATTTGAGATGCTATTATGTAGGTGATACTTTTGTGTTCAAATATTGAATTCTGCTTAAGCCGGTGCTAGGGGGCGTGGACGGTAAATTTCACTTTCCAGTACCGTCCATGAACAGGCTCGATCAAACCGATCCTGCAACATTTTACAATTTTGCCGTGTTGGAATATTCTTTAGGAATTCTGTTTTTCACTATTTTATGAACATGTGCAAAAAACAAACATGTTATATTATTTAGAGCTAACAATTTAAAATGCCATTTTTTTAATCGCCTTAGAATACATATTTAAGGTAGAACGCGACACTTTGCGAACTTTCGAGTAGCGTCTTGAAAATTGGCATGCAAAAAGTTGACCATATTTCTGATTAGGTTCCGTTGATTTTATTTCAATAGTTTCAGCCAATTTTTGTACACACGGCGTCAAAGTTGACCATCAGAGCCCGTTTTTGTAACATGACGTATTTGCGTATCCTTGGCAACTGTTACGGTTATTTTAACGCCATTGGCGGACAAAATATTATAAACTCTACAGCATTCTACGGAAATTATTTTTTCCTTTAAGCTGATATAAAATTTATTGTTTTACGCCGAAAAATGTTTGAAAAATGTAAAGAAAATTGTCAATTTTATGCAACATTTGACGTTCAGTTTAGCCGCAATTTTCGGCTTTAAAGCGGCTTATTAATAAATTCCTGAAATAAATTTTTGATTTTTTTCTTTAAACGGTCTTTAAAATGTATACTCAGTCTAAATGACAAAACAAAATAGGGGGTCATCGACTCAAGTTTTTTGGTACACGTGATTTTATTCCCCTCACCCCTATGGACAAAAGTCACGCTATCACGGGGTGTTTGTTATTTTTATGTCATTAAAACGATCGCCCTGTGTCAAAATCACGCTATAAACGAAATTATACGCCATTATGACCACTGCGGAAAATATATGGATACAATAAAGGGTACGGAATTGCGAATATTATAGATAGACAGGCAAAAATAAGTGAAATTTGAACACGTAGATGTAAGGGACCGTATATCATGCAATACGTCGTATATGACTAATATACCGTGATCCGTAAACTCGTAATATATGGGAACTTTGTATTATATCCGTATTTACTAAAATACGTATTGTTTTTTAATTACAAGGTCAGATTTTTCCAAAATATGATATTTTTTATTATTCTTGTAAATATACATTTTGTATATAAAACAGAGAATAAGGATGTGCTTCAGAAGGACCCTCTTTCTACAAGAGGAAAGAAATAATAGTCTGATCTGACATTTGTCCCCATAACATTTTAAATAGTAAAACAAGAGACATAGATAACAGATACTTATCTAGATGTCTCTGGTAAAACTGAGTAACTGAGTAAAATGTAATATTTCCCAGTTTTATTAACATGTCATTTGCATACTGATTAAATGGTCGGTGAACAGAACATAATAAACACCGACAGATCCTCTACAGTGCCCGTAGCATGTACTGATAAAAATGACAATATATATTGAAATATCTTTATTTTGTATAAAGATTTAACATGTGCAGTATCTATGGTTCGCTATATATGTTCTGTTAAACATCCACAGACGTGGTATATACAGCGTTTTATTATATTTCATGTTTAAAATACTGTTCTTAAGTTTTTCTGTTCAAAATAAATTCTACCATAAATTCTACCATAAATTTGGCTATACAGTGAATAATGAATATATGCAAAGGCCGATTTGATAGTGATGTTATTAATACAGCGTTTATGGTGAATCCTCAATTAAACGTTATTTTTAACATTATGATATTCTAAAATGATAAGCAAAACGAAAAAACAAATGTATTAAAGATGTTTATTTACTTGTAGAATCGAACGTGCTACATCTGTAACGTTTCAAACATGACTGTTGCTTCACGCTTATATAATTGACTAAATTTCATTTATGAACCGTATATTTTAATTTGTCAATATTTCGCACAGTTATTTAGCATAATACTCTGTCAAATTGTTGTAATAGTTTATGCTTACAAATGAAATTCAAATTCTGGTGTTTAATAGGTGGAATAAAATTCGTATCACTCACAGTATATCACTCATAGTGTGGGTAATACAAAATGTATAGCTTTGCAGAATTTTTGGTAGACTACGTATTAATTTATGATTGAATTTCCGGAAATTTCTAAATTTACATAAAAATATATAGTTGCTTTTGCTCCTTATGGCATATTTCTCGATTCAAGTTTACTAATTTGAATGTATTACAATATCAAAAAGTTACACCGCAATGATAACTCTCCGCTGTATTTGTTTGCGCAGCGTACGCGTTGCCGTTGAACGCTTGACGTCATTTTCTGTACATTCGTCTGTTTACAATTCCATATGAAGTTATTAATCATGCTTAAAAACAAGAAGAAAATTTAAATTTGTTTGTTTTTCGTACATTTTTTTTCAGCAAACATAAACGTCACAAAATGAAAAGGCGATAATAAATTCAATAAAATTGCACTTCGACAAAGCCAATGATAGTTAGACAATTGTTGTTACATATCTAGCAAGTTTCGTTCACTGCTGACAGTTCCTTTTTACTCAAGTAACACGTTATATTGAAATGTACCTGTATTTAGACTCTACTAGCCTGGGTTCCAGTTTTTGCTTCTGTTAAAAAAATCGAGTATATATCAGTAAGAAATTGTGATGTGCTCGTAACAAATAGCGTGTATGTTATGAATAAGCAAAAAATATCAACGCCTAAATCCCAGGCTAAGATTTTAATAATAAATATGCTTTATCATCGTCATGTCTCATTTTAAATTTTAAGCATTTGCAATGGAACATTGTTGTTGTTGTTTCATATTTATAAGTAAAACTCTAGAACACTTCTCCTGATTAGCTGAACATTATTGCCGCACTTTGAAGTCTCAAACGTATCTGCATAAGTCGATTTTCGTTACAAAATTACTCAAGGGGTGGGCGAAATAAAATCACGTGTACCGAAAAAAATTGAGTCGGTGACCCCCTAATATTTTTAGTTATTTTCACCAATTACTGTATACATTTTAAAGAACGTTAAAAGAAAAAAATCAAAAATTTATTTCAGGAATTTTTTAATAAGCCGCTTTAAAGCCGAAAATTGCGGCTAAACTGAACGTCAAATTTTACACAAAATTGACAATTTTCTTTCCATTTTCCAAACATTTTTCGGCGTAAAACGATAAATTTTATATCAGCTTAAAGGAAAAAATAATTTCCGTCGAATGCTGTAGAATTTAAGATATTTTGTCCACCAATGGCGTTGAAATAACCGTAACAGTTGCCAAGGATACGCAAAGACGTCATGTTCATAAACGGGCTTTGATGGTCAACTTTGACGCCGTGTGTACAAAAATTGGCTGAAACTATTGAAGTAAAATCAACGGAACCTAATCAGAAATATGGTTAACTTTTTGCATGCCAATTTTTAAGACGCTCCTCGAAAGTTCGCAAAGTGTCGCGTTCTACAATGTACCTTAACTGATTAATTATTAGTTAGTCTTAACATTTGCGTGCCAAAACATTGACTGTTTGTGTATATTAGTGTATATCAGTTTCAGAGCGCATATCTATTGTAGTAAGTACTTTCAAAGAAAACAAAGTTAGTTTTTACCCAGTTAAGAAAAAATGATAAAAACTTAAAGAGCAATTTAAGAAAACGAACCACTTCGAAATGTGTTTGCAGATTTGCATTATGTAAAGTAAAAGTAGTAGCATTATTGAATTCGTCCAAAAATAATTTTCAAATGAACAGTACGGGATATTTAATTTTTAAGACACATTTTACATTTCAGTCAATGTTTCTTAACTGTTGTGTTGAATTCAAAAGAAACGACACTCTCGAAGGTTATCAGTATGTACAAAATATATTGAAAACCTCTTGGAGTAATATGTGATAAGCAGAAACTATAAATCCCTCTCATCCTTAACAATGTTCTTAGACAAAAACCTAGCATTGACCTCATTTTATAAGGCACTCATTAGAAAATGATTGCATTAGTGTATCGGCCTTTCATAATCCTAATTAGTAACTTGTCGTAGGTAATAAAGCCGGTCTTAAAGAATGATGAGCACAAGCATATACTCAAGCATCAGTGAAAAATAACTTTGATTGATGAAGTGTAAGTAAATAAAGTAAATACTATTCATTAAAAGTGATTTTAAGCTTTATCATGCAAATTGAATTAAGATATAAAATGGACAACATTGCGCTTATTATGTATAAGTCGGTTATTCATTATGCCGCTTATTCATTTTAGTAGGCCAGATTTAAACATTTTTGTAATTATCCTACGCTTACTAAGCCACACAACTGTTCAATATAGATCATGTATATGTTGTAAAATTATTTTTAAAGCTACATTTGTAAGTACATGTCAACCAAAAAATTTATGGAATGCTAACATTTTTTACACTTGCGTGTAACCTAATAAAAGAGGACTCTTTTCAAATAAAGATAACACTTTTAAGATTCACTTAAAATGTTAATTGTTTTTCATTGAGTTACAAGTACAAGGTGTCAACGTAGTATCGTTGTATTTTCGTAGACACATCTACGTGCCTATTTACAAATACGGTAAGCATAGGTGAAAAACAGTGCTGTACATGCTTACTAGTAAACTAAATGACCAACTCTGAAAGAACTAAACATACACGCCGCACATTATGTTCAGTATCTACTTCCTCACATAGAACGTTGCATTAATGAGCAATTACACGAAACATGTTAGTACGGAATGATTAATTTTGTATGTTTCTATATTGAGTACCTTCATATTGCCTTCTCAAGCAATTATGTATTATAGTACTTGTTGAAATACTTCTATCACCTAATAATGGTTGCTCTATTTTGAGCATAACTAGTCGCCAGCATATCGTTTTTCAGTACGTCTGCATACGAAAATCGAAAATACATGAACATGTTATTTATTTATTGATATAATAAGGTAATTATAAATACCTTTTTGTTAATATGTAGTTGCCTTATTTAATGACTGTAAGTCAAGTCTTGAAATACATGTTTAACTTAGTTTTATCAACATTACAATGCGTATCACTTCAGTGTTGTTATATTTATCTCGTCCTTCGGGATCATTGATGCCAGCACTATTTAGTGCTACGAATTAAGTACCGCTCAATTCGGTGCTAGGGGGACGTGAGAGATGATGCACTTATTCATTATCCCTCATGTACAGACTCAATCAATCCGAGTCTTCAAGTTTCATGTAATTTTGTTGTGATAAATGCTTCTGAGGGACCACTTAGTCTCGAGATTTTTATATTTCTCTATCAAACTTATGATGTTAGTCAACATAAGGTTGTTTATTTAACCATTATTTGGTCAAGATTGAAGTTGCGCTATGATAAACTTAAATTGACAAAATAATGGTTTACGTTAATCAGGAATACATCCAAAAGGCTGTAGTAATTCGTTTACCATTGATATTATTTCAATCTGAATGAGTACAAGTCTAGACTTTAATATATTTCATGTAGCATAAGAATAAAGATTCAAGTTATTTTCTGTTCATTTGCTAGAACTATTCCTATTCTAATTAGGCAACAAATAAATATTGCTTTGTCTTGACAACATCAATATCTTTGTAAATGCAGTATGTTTTTGTTCAGCATTTCAAGGTTTTATTTGTATTGTAAATGCTCTGTTAACCATATTTGTGCTTCTAACTGAGACGTATATATACATTCTAGAAGCTTCTAGTATCAGCTACTTTGTTCGTGACTAATTAATTTTATTTTCAGTATTTCAAACATAAAACAGTGCAACGTAATAACCATTCAACATATGCAACAATTTAGCATTGATATTTCAGATAAACTAAATGTTTCTGATTGTCGTTCTGGGCCACCGTCTTTGTAATTACTCAATTATCCAAAGACCATAAATGTCTGAGCATTTTATTTGTAATAAGGTATTCCATATAATGCAAATATTTAGTCATGTTTGATACTATGCATCTATGCATATCACATTCCTTCACTTCAGAAACATTGTGTGATCCCTTTAATTAAAATATGATGTAAAAAATAAGAATTGCATGTCGTACAGGAAATATTTGAAGCTCTAAATTGCATATGATTAACAAAAACAGTTGAACGATAAATCATTAAACAAAAGTTTAGTTACTTAATGCTTTTTACATCACTACTTAGTTAAGATTACTGCGTAATAAACATCTGTTGAATGCAAATTAAACCAATTTATTTGATTGAGGATACATGTTACTTACATCAATTAAAACACAAATTAATTTTTCTGATTCAATCAAGATATGATGGCAAGTCCAAATTTTCCAGCAACTCTTGAAGTTTGAGTGATTTCTTTCTAATATAAATTTAATTTAGATATGACCGATGTCTGATCCACAGTAGTTTAAAGTGATTCAATGGGTCTAAATGATTCTTTGTAAATGTATGGGAACTCTTAACAAAATATATATTTTACAATAATTTCAGTACGTTAGAAGTTAAATTTATTGCCTTTTTTTCCTTTAAAAAAAGCATGCGAACTTGCGAAAAACACACTTCAAAGAAAGTCTTGTAAACCTTTGGTTTGAAATATCTTTTCGTTTAATGGCGGTTAAAATAAATAAGTGAACAATTAACTATGAAAGTGCCAGGATGTCTTGATTTCAAGAAAAGTGACTATTAAAGTAAAGAACAAACGTTATATTTTTAAACATATATGAGTGTGTTAAAGTTTTAAGTCTTGGATGGATCAATGGGTTAGCCGCCTTATTTAATTTGTCACTGAATGATTTATTCCTTTGTATTCTATTAAATGCATAACGAATTCAGCTTTTTTTTAAAAATAAAGTGGTTAAATTATATATTATATCAAAATGAGTGACTCGTTGGGCATAAATTTACTGAAATATATAAACTTAATATAGTTAGGGAAAATTAAGCATTCTTTGCATAGGTAAACTGTTTCTTTAGAAGAGATATTTGCAGTTAAAATTTAAAAAAAAAAAGTATTATTCTATAACATTTTGTCAAAAGGTGGTGACTCGGATCCGTATCGTTTAGTGTTTGTTTATGTAAATGATGTAAGCACAGTGTTGCAATGTCTGAGTAAGGTTTTGTATTATTAATATTTTAAGTTCTTTATTGTATTAACACTTAAGAAATATTCAAAACCTAAAATATGTACTGAATTCTTTTATTGCTTTGCATACATATCTATAACACAAACAAAAGTGTGTACTGTAATCATTAACATCTTTGCACAATTTACAATACGATTGATATAATTGCTTTGTTACCTTTAGGAATATTCAGAAACAAAACGTTTAAGTTGTTATAGCAATGAGATATTCTTAAAAGAGGATATTTGAAGAGTTGATTTACAGAAAAGTTAATTTAACGAATAGAAATTACTGGAATTAATTTGACGTCAAATACAGTATATGTAGCGATAAAGACACACACATATTATAACGTGTGCTTTTATTTCTTAAAAAATGTTTGTTTAACAAGAAAAACCTTGATTTCATATTACTGTACAATCTAGTACATAACATTTGCATTTGGTCTGAATTATAAGTGCATGATATCATCACACGAGATGATAAATATGCAGATAAATGAGTCCCTTGGTACAAGAAAAAAATGAGTTTTGCTAAATGTTTACAATTGAGCTATTCCGTGCGGTTTAATGGAAAAGAGTTCGTCATGCAATGTTTCTTAGTATCACGTTATCTTAGATAAACCGTCTTGCAATGCAACTGTGTATTTTTCTTATTTCACAAATAATTATCTAACCTGTTAGATCATAACATTTTATCATATCTTATACAGAACTAAAATGAAATGATTTACCAGATAATTAGTTTGTTGTTTAGATCTTAAAGGTTCCCTAACATAGACATAAACAATCGCAGTTATGTAACATAAGCAGTATATCACCTCTATAATAAGAGCTAATTTCAGTATATAAAATTTATTGCAGTTTCGCAGATTTGTTTAGGGGGGGGGGGGATGTTTGAATTGATTGCGATTGTTTCTACTATGAAATAATATCTGGAAGAAGTAAAATGTTTAATTTTATGTGAAATCTAAGTTGACTAGATACATTTATAAATTAAAGTCTGCGAACATCCTTATCTACATTAATCATGTTAATGAAACGCGAAATAGATAGACACATATTAACAAGGAAATGAGTAATAAGCAGCCCTTTATGTAAACCTTTGACATGAAACTTTTTATATAAAACAGTATTGTTACAGTCAATGTAAAATTATAAGAGAACATTGGAAATTAACTGCTAGAAAGCAACAAACAAAGCGTTCTTTACCGAACGATTTGTATTTTACCAATTGGTATGATCTTGATTTCATCTATAAATTCAGTCTGTCTTTCAAATATTGAAGTTCTAGTCTGATGCGAACGTGCTTGAGTAGAACTGTTTTGATGATATATTGACTTTTTCAATAGAAATTGTAATTTATTTTGTATGCTCTTAGGAATTTTAATACAATTCTTACCATAGACTTTTTGTAATTTTGAGGACTTCATTACAGAAACGACTAGGTCTAAGTGAATCCAAAATAACTTATTTAACTTTTTGCAAAATTCTTGTTAATAGTTAGTATAGATAATCGAACTGCAAAATCTCATGTTGACACACACCATCTTTCCCAAAAATCATTAAACAAAAGTTTAGTTATTCAATGCTTTTTACATCACTATTAAGTTTAGATTACTGCGTAATAAACATGTGTTAAATGCAAAATAAACCAATTTATTTGATTGAGGATACATTTTACTTACATTAATTAAAACACAAATTAATTTCTCTGATTCAATCAAGATATGATGGCAAATCCAAATTTTCAAGCAACTCTTGAAGTTTGAGTGATTTCTTTCTAATATAAATTTAATTTAGATATAACCGATGTCTGATCTACAGTAGTTTAAAGTAATTCCATGGGTCATAATGATTCTTTGTAAATGTATGGGAACTCTTAACTAAATATAAATGTTTTACAATAATTTCCAGACGTTACAAGTTAAATTGATTGCCCTTTTTTCTTGATATATTGACTTTTTCAATAGAAATTGTAATTCATTTTGTATGCTCTTAGGAAATTTTATACAATTCTTACCATAGACGTTTTGTAATTTTGAAGACTTCATTACAGAAACGACTCGGTATAAGTGAATCAAAAATAACTTATTGAACTATTTGCAAAATTCATGTTAATAGTTAGTTTAGATAATCTCACTGCAAAATCTCATGTTGAAACACACCATATTTTCCAACAACGTAAGTTTCCTCCATCTCAGACATGTCCTACTTAAGACTTGATTTTTTCCCAGTAGCTCAGCTATTTTAACATGGTTGTATTGTATGGTCAATGTGGGTGATTATTCAGCATATTTAATATCCCTTCATTAGAAATTCATTTCCAATATTTATAATAAATGTCGGCAGTGTCTTACATTCTGAATGGTTTGATACAGAGCAAATGTTCCTGATAAAAGGCTTTAATTCACCTTTCCAGAAGTAACCGGATAATTGTTCACGCAAAGTCCCACACACAGCGTTATTCAAAGCTAATCAATTAAACAATATCTATTAAGCATTAATGTCTCATGACATGTCTCGTTGTTCAGACACTATCAAAGACTTAAATGGATAATAAATTAATTTGATTGGTATAATTAGTGTTTATATGTTCACGTTTATGGCATTTATCGCTCCCTGGTGTCAAAATGCAAAGAAGGTCACAGTTTCATTGTCTCATACAACTGTTTTGTCAACATATCTAACAGTATGTAATGTTGTGTCGTTTGATATTGTTTTATACTGCTGTTTTTATGATGTATAGTATTATATTTCATGATGGTTTTCAAAGTATTAGGGAAGTCACGTACTTGATAATATTAAAAAATGACAATTAATTGTATAGACCAATGACATTTACTCGCATGTTAATATACCTAGATGCGATTTATATTAGCAGGTTTGTCCTATTTGTTAAAACTAACAATTCGGTTAACCAAACTATACTGCTATTGATTGGACTTAATTGAATCAAATTGATTTAACTGTATGACTGTATATCTATTTTAGATGATTGTTGTGACAATTAAACTATTTTAACATTAACGATATATCTTAAGTTTGAACATGTTGCAGTGATCCCAAAAAAGTGTCATGACGTAAGGTTAGTTAACTATTTGTTAATGTACGAATGCTAACTTTACTCTGCATATAAAATTAACTTTTTTTCTAAAAAAGCTATAAACATAAAGAATATTCTACGTTGGTTGATTGGATAAGAGGGCTAAAACCAGAGATATTTCCCTTTGTATCGGAAAAAACAACATTTCGTGAGAACATCACATATTTGTTGTCCTTCGGCAATTGAAATACATTATTGGAACGGTTTCTTTGAATAAAATGCACTCAAGAGGTTCGCCGTGAGCGGCGTGCATTTAAGATGACAGTTAAGTGGCAAATTGCATTTCATGCTCAATTAAAACGACTGTAATCAATTGACGGATATTGTTTAAAGCTAATTCTTTTCAACATGGGTCTTCCTTCTGTTGCACAAATCAATCATTTGATCAATAAACGCATTACTATCTCAGTGACATTCATTTGTTGTAGTCACGAATGTTGAGCATTGAGCAAAGAAAGTCTGTTCGGACAGTTGTAAATTTGTGTTACATGGTATTCTTTTTTAATACGTTGAAATACACCATTTAAAGACAATTAACACTTTTAATAGTATGATTATGTCCGTATCAAAAGTTGTGATAAATAATTTCGTTTATTTTCAAATTGAAAATCCCTAATATTAGAAAGAATTTAAATAAAAGAAATTTTAACATAGAATTTAGAAAATAGATAATATGCAACGCTTAGTAACTGGTGAAATAATAAGATCTTAATAGTCTGCAGGTTAGAGCCAATCTGTAATAATAGGTGTATTAAATATAAAATGGCCCCATGTTTTAGACAGTATTATCACGTAGTTTTAACAAAGTTACATTTTTATGAACTCAACAAAATGCTGTTGTATTTCTCAGTGTTGAGCGTTTGAAAACTTCAGGAAATATTCAAACATTTGTTGCCGGTTGTACTTAATATGCGTAATAGGTTCATGTTCAAGTTATATTTTAAAACTATTGAATTTAAAGTTAATAACTATTCACTTATTAAAATTGCTACAAACAAAATATATAATTAATGACATATTTTTTTAGTTCCCCTAGTTTCTCTCTTTATTTTATAAGAGCCCTTTATTGCAGTATACCGTTATGAGGGTCAATCATAACAGATATAGTTATATATCCGCGTTTCTTACAATTTTATATTTTATTTGAATGGATTTATGCAATTTTAAGTTGTTCTTTTTTCTATCCGAAAGCTTAATAATTACTATAATCATTATGGTTTAATATGAGCATTTATTATTTTTAATTAACTTGCTATTAATTTTATTATATTTGTGTTCTTTCAAGCATACGCAGTCGCCATTCTTTGTCAATCAACCCATACTAAAGAGAATATTGAATTAATCGTAGAATGACGTAAATCATAAAAATTGTTTCTCTGGCCTTGAATTGAAATTCAATGCGGGCAAAACACACATAAACGTACTCTAAAGTCAAATGAGAAAAGAACTTTGTTATTTTCTCGTTTCACGTTCCAAAACGCTTTTACATCAAAAAGATTTGTGCAAAGATGACAGAGCCTTGACAAAATAATGCATTTTACCCTACCAGTAAAGCTTTCGCCATATTCCTTTAAATTGTTAATGTGACTTACAAAAACAACAAACAAACGTAGAACAAAATACAATTACATTTACTTTCATTCCTTAAAATAAATAACTTTAGAAAACGAAATTGAAGTTATTACTGTACAATTTTATTCCATATTCTATGTCAGAAAAACGTTATTATGATCCTCTGATGAATTCATATTGTCATTTGTCAATATAACATTATTATTGGTACTGTAAAAGAATGTTCTTGTTTACTCTGGGGCCTGATTGATGATCGATAGAGGCAAATCAAATATTCGCTACAAAAGCTTTTTATCAAAATTCACATCATTTTTGATATATTGCAAACGTTTCTTTTATAAAATGATTTGGTACAATTAGATTAATAAACACATTTCTGTCTTGCTACACAAAATTTTTAAAAAATGACATCAAAGAAATACGTTTTACAAGAAAATGCTTGCTTTGATGTGGATACAATTAGGTTGGACAGTTTTAGATAAATGAATAAACAATTTTGAAACATAGGGTATGAAATACGTTTTCAATGTAACATAACACTCAGGAAAAGAAAGATTAATATAGTGCAATAGTATGTAGGTAAAAAACCTAATTGTGTTAAATTTGATTAATTATACTAAAAATAGATCAAAAACATCTGTAAACGTTTATCATTTTAAAAGCCTTATGAAAAGTAGTTAATTGCCTTATTAAAAAAAAATTGCTACTACAATAATATTATACCTTTGCTGCTGTTTTATATTAAAAACAAACAAACAAAACATTTAGTTCTATTATTTTTAAGTTGTCATTTTCAATTGGAAATAAAAATGTATTGATTATGTGAATGATAACCCCAAATCATAATCACATAACCGAAAGTTCTTCACAAGGAATATGAAAAAAGATACACCTTACATTTTTCTTACATTTTTCTTTTTTCTTACATAAAGCAACGATGTCTGACAAAAGACTGTAACGTTTGCAAAAATAATTAAAGCAGTTTTAGAACGCATATCTATGCAAATACGTAACTATTTGTTTTACAAAACAGAGAGTTAAATTCTATTATTTTATGATATTGTACACTTATTAACTAAAAACAAAATGTAAAAAGAAGAAGAACCACTGCAAATGGGTTATCATTCTATTGATTGAAAGTAGTATTAGTTTTATCAAATTCGTCATGGAATAATTGCAAAATTTCCAAATGAACCGTGCTAAGTGCGATAACATTTGATTTTAGCATGTAATTTGAAATAAGAAGATATGATTGTCATTGCACCAGCAAAGTATTATGTTAACTGTATAAAATATGTCAAAATGTGGAATTGAATTGTAGTACCGAAATGTGTTAGCAATATAAAAGCAAGCAAAAGTCATTGTTCTAAAATGTTTATTTTTATTTATTTTTTATTTTTTTTAAAAAAAGATACATTGTACTTGTTTTTTATTTTAATTTCTGAGAATGTTTATTAGTTAAGCGAAAACATATATCATATAATCAATTATCTCTTTGGAAATTATCGATTCTATAGTAAGGTTTAGACAAGGTGTATATCATGTTCGTCTTGTTTATAGCATGATTTTAAGTTATCTATTTATCTTTATAATGCCTCATAATCTTGCATTTTGAGAAAGGTTTGGCAGTTTAATAGGTGAAATTAACTTACTAGTTTTTACATTCCATAGTATTTGTTTCATTTGTTTCATGCAAACACTATTTCTTTACTTTCTGTAGAAACATTATTATAATTGTTCGGTTTTTTATGTTTACAAGGGTTTGCAAAATATGGCAACAAAACTTGATTCTTTTCTTTAAATACTACGAAATACTTCAATTCAAATATATCATTTTTTCTAATCAATGCATACATTTTTATGTATGTAAACAAATAAAAAATGCAAGAAACCATATCATTCACTTTAGGCATAGAAACAACATGCAATGTTCATTTAACAAGTTTAAAGATTTAAATTATTAAAATAGGCGACAAAAGAAGGATTGTTTATTTATAGTTTTTATCGACAATTTTCGGACGGTATTACATAACGTTTTCATTTATATAGACTTAACAGTTGTTTTTAATCAACTCAATCCAGCATATTTTGTTGTATAATTACGTAAATCATAAGAATAGTTTCTCTGTCCGTAAAATGAATTTCAGTGGGTGTGTAAGACTAAGAATGAAAAATGAAGAAGTTTTAATAACGTGTGATTTCCGGTTTCATATTCTCGTGATTATCATTAAAAAGGACTCCACTGAAGTTCTTTTGACAGGAAGGGAAGGAAATATTTTACGGATATTTGAACATTTGATCAATGACTAATAGCTTGCGATCATTCTGTCACTCCATAATTCCAGAGTAATTATTTGCATTGTTCAAAATGGCATAAAATGAAAAGTATTGTAACACAAAGCGAGTTAAAATAGCCCCAAAATCGTAGTATATTTCTTTAAGATCTTTAATTGTCAGTTTTAGGTGCGTCACTTGATCTATGCAATAATTTCAGATTTCAAATTTTGTGTTTAAGCCTTTTGAGATTCTTTTAACATATGTTTGTAAATACGACAGTTTAGTGGTAGAAATATACTTTTTATATGACTCTAAGCTATGGCAATATTGTTATATTAGATGTAGTTCAATAAGAATCAATCATTATATGACACTTGCTATCAGTTCTAATTTCTTATGGCTTTGAACAGCGGATTACTCCACTAAAATGCTTTGATAAAATATGACAGGAAAATTTGCGCTTTGATAATCTGATCATTTCCGAGTCAGATTAGTCAAAATTGTATTTTGTTTTCTGTACTGTGGAAACATTTACATAATTTCGTTTCCGTCTTGATCGATTGCAAACAAAAGCAAAGCCTACGTTTGCTATAAAGGTCTTTGTCAATTCTCTAAATTATCTTGAATCTTTTAGAAACGTTGCTTGTTTTTTTCTAAGTAATTACGATTAATATAATATAAAAAGATTGATGCATATTTTATATAAAGGGACATACAAGTATCGTAACATGTTCGTTCCTCTCGATTATGTAAACGTTGATAAGTATAGTAGGATGTTGAGTGTTTAATTTATCTATTTATTTTTATATAGTTATTAAAATTAATAATGCTCCTTAAGAAAAGTTTGACAATATACGATCATATCATTTCTTTTATGTTATTTTCTTTAATTTCATAACTGTTACATATATTTTTCTAGTAAAGACAAGTCAAGAAAAATCATTAATGTTTTATTACAATAAATTCAAAGACCGATACCATAATGTTTGTGTTTGTTAAATCTTTTAAGTGGGAGTGAAGAAAAGTAATGAAGAAACGTAAAGAAATGATAATGAAATGGTTCTGTTTCTATTTTTAAAGTTCGTTCAGTTTCGGTGTTATGAAAACACTATAATTGTACTTAAGGATTTCAATAAAACAAATACCTTTAAACGCGCACTTTAATTAGAACGTAACAAAACAGATTTGCTTTATCTGAAAGTTAGGTCAAAGTTTTTAATCACAGAAATACAAATTACTTCGCAAGATAATTTCTTAATACTACATTGTATCATTGTGTCCTGTAAGTACTCATGTACTGATTTATTTGTTGGTTTGCTTTTAGAAGAAATAATGTTTAACAAGATGACAATAATCTGCAATAAATACTTCTTCCGTAAAAGCCTTACTATCAAAGTCAGTGCTTACTTACTCTGAAAAGGTGTTTTATTACACTTAATCCCGATATACATGTCGTATATCTGCCAATAAAACCTAGTTCTGAAGATAAGAAGCAATTTATAAATGTTCAAAGCATAAGAGATTAATAACAAACAACTTTACTTTAATTTCTTATTCAATGAAAGGGATCAATGACAAACAAATCATTATAATAATTGTTATTGCTGATCTTAAAAAGTAATGTTGATGTGGCCCTTTAAAAAACAATGTACAAAGTGCGTGCTATATTTCTACGATTTCTACGATTTCTTTGGCATTATCACAATTAGACAACATATATACTTTCTACGTCTTATCGTTTACATTAACATTAAATAGTCGGAAAACTAAAAATCATGAAACAAAGTGAACCATCGAAAGCATTTACCATATCAAAATTACATGAAAATTACACACTCGGTTTGATTGAACTTTTGAGGGATAATATAACAGTGCAACATCCCTCACGCCCTCTAGCACCGGCTTGACCGCTACTAAATTCTTAACACTAATAGTGCTGGCATCAATGATCCCGAATGACCAGAAAATATAACAACACTGAAGAAGAGAACCGGACAACATTTTACAGCTGCCACACGGCACTTAACACCTTCTATTGAGAAGTAAAAAATATCTGGAAGCAAAGTGATCCCTCAGAAGTATTAACCGCAACAAAACTTAGCATTTATCTTCACTTCACTTTAAATCATCTAAAATTATTAATAGGATCAAATACATGTAACAACATCCACAAAATTAATGTATTGTTAAAATCGTATTTTTTTCTGTGAATGCATGACTGTTCTAAGGTGTATGTCACTATGTGCGAAACTAATCAATACAAACGGAAGGCATTATAGCAAATATTATCTGCAATTATGACTTATTCTGAATAATCAATTTGTGTCACTGCGGATTTTAGATAATTAAAATACTATTCATTTCATTATTGTCTTAACTCCTATTTAAGTACTTCATTAAAATAACAATAGTTTGACTGTTCATGTTTTGTCTCAATTGCTAACATAAATAATGTATTTCTGTTCGGTATAAAAAGGTCAATAACAATATGTTAACTCAATGAAGCTATAAAACTTAAAAATTCAAGACGAAAACATTTGTTTGACTTAGCCAAACTAGGATCATTTAAGCTTACTTAAGGAATTAAGGAATTTAATATGAAATTATACTTAATTTCCTGATAGTTTACATATTTATTCCATTAGTCCGCAACCCCCTCGTGTACAATATTTCATTAAACTATTTAAAAATCCTGATATGAAGGTAATCTTCTTTTTATGGAATAATGCTGACTTATGACGATCATTAAGATGGTTTAAAAATCTATTTACTTTGGCACTAAAAAGTTTTAGAAGTCTTAGAATATTTGACGGTTGTTGAGACCAAAAGACATATCATGTTTCTCTTAACTTCAATTGTAATGTGTTAATTTATTGTAAGGCAAGTAGTTGCTGCCACTGTGACACCGCAAATAAGTAACAAATGGACCCATTCATTGAAAGATTTGGCTTTTTGTTTGCATATAGAACTTCTTTTTATAGAGGTTTATCATTGGCGAACTTCCATTAGATAATCCTGATGAGCTATGTCTATGGTTTATTTACAATTGATAAAGTTTTCGTCCGGAGAGATAAATTATTTTGAAAATTAGGACAGTTTCAATGTAAATCGATGTTAAAAAGGTTTTACAAAGTCATATACATTTGATACAATTATACACTATACATATTTATGAATCAGAGCAAAAAGCTGAAAAGACTAATTTCTCGGAACAAATACAATTACTTTGGTATTGAAGTGTTTTACAATTTTACAAACCGATTACATCTCGATCATTGTGTTGATAAATTATATAACATCATAATAAACTAATTTTCACTTTCATTTCAATTTGCATAAAAATTGTTAATGTAAAAAGATTGTGTATAACTGGTAAGAATAAGCAGTATTTCAAATATGATCATGTATGAATCCAAAAAGAACAACCACACGCGTACATTCAGTTATTTTTATTCAAATCGATTTCGAACAAGTATGTTCTTCATCAGTGAATAAACAGGAAGTGAATAAACAGGAAGAGACGTCACACGACGTCAATGTCCAAGATGGCGGGAAAAATACATTGTTACGTTACGTTATATTAAAATCCATTAATAAAGTTAATAAAGATTCCGATATATATATATATCTTTTTTTTTTTTTAAATATGATCATGTGACATCCGAACATGAATAACAAGCAAAAAAAAACAACATGGCTTTATGTGCCAGTCCAAATTTAACGGTATATTTCCGCATTATATAACTGATGTCTACTTATCTGAATAATAAAATAGATTTTTCTGCAATAAATATATTTAAAAGAAGCCATTCAATAAGAAAACGTGCTTAATAAAAGGTATAATTGGGACGTTTCTGGTGATTGGTTTCATTTCATCTCGATTTATTGGGATAAATCCTTAATAAATAAATCAATAAATCCTTTCTCAGAAATGTAAAATGGAGCACGATGAAAAATATCGCACATAATGTATTTAACCCATCCAATGGAAGAGAAAAAAAAACGCTTCCATGAATTTTCCAAAATTAAAACTTACAAAGTAAATAGTAATGCACTTAATAATAACGGGAAAAAACAATATTTATTCTGTTATTTTTGATACTTTACCTTTTTGTATCAAGTAATGCATTTTGTGTTTTCTATATACCATTTTCAGTCTAAGAATATAGGAAAATTGTCAGGACCAAAAGCGTTAAAATCAATTATAATCAATGTGCTGAACATGGAACGTAACAAAATAATGCCGCAAATGCCAATTCGTCAAAGAAAATATATATTTCCCTCGCAATAATTTACTTAAAACCTTGCATATCCTACGAAATACTTTATTCCTTTGATGTTTTTAGTATGTCTTGTTGTATATATCTAAGCTCAACCATTTAGTCTATAAGATGTATGAAGTAAAAATAATTATATGAGACATATGAGTATAAAATGTGTCGTTGAAATATCGACTTTTCATAAAGTTAAAATTCCAGTCAATCACATCGAGAACAATTTGTAGCATCTATATCTCAAAATCGTAAAAATAGCAGGCAGACAAGTATAAAAAAATAAACGTAAACCAATTGAGAGACATATTATAAGGTAATTGGATTTAACTACTATTACTTTATCTTTATGTTCAGTGACCTTTTATATTAAGTAAATTTATTTCACAGTACTATAAACACCAAATACATCATTCTTCAGCTGACAAGATAAGATGTCTAAATCATAGACGATAGTCCCAATTCAATGAAAACAACACGATGCGTGAGAGCATTACATATTTGTAGTCCGTCTGCAATTGAAATGGTTTAATGGAACAATCTCGTTGAATAACTGGCACTAATGATGCTTGTCTTGAAGCGTTCATTACAAATGACATATAAATGATGATACATTGTATTTCATGCTTGGTTTTGTTTTATTTTGCAGATAATGGTATAACAATGCTTCGTTTGTTGCACACATCAATTATTTATCAAACAATATATAGTATCTGTACAGACAAACAAGGCGATAGCTTCTTTTATATTCTCAATTTCAATATAAACTACAATGTTTTTAAAACTATTTCTGATGAATTGCAGTGCATAAAATGTAATATCTAGTGACTTAATCTATATATCTTTTTCAAAGTTATATAACGTGACAATTAGAGTGAAATGGGAATAAACAATCTATTAAAAAGGATTTGCTAATTTACTTTCAATACAAATGAAACATGCAAAATTAACTACTTTTGGTTCAGAAATTTTATTAAAATATATAAGGACATGTTTGATTGTCGTGACATATTAAATTAAGTAAACTTTCATCTATTATCACATGCTTTTCACTAAATTATTACAAGTTAAATACATAAATTCACGTCAGTCTACAATTGAACCATATCAAACATGTTAAGACCTTAACACGTTGTTCTGTCAATACGAATCAAAATGAATTATTTCCTGCTGTTGTTTATAATATACATTTGTCTAAATGTGAGAGCGTTTTGTATTAACATAATATCTTTTATACTTGTAAGTTTGAATAATAAGTTCCTCATACATATAAAAGAACGCACCTTATGCTTCAGAATTTGTTACTTATTTGAAAAAGGGCAAACATGGTATTATAGCTTTTAAAAATAATGGTTTCAGAGTATGATACGTGTGAATCTGTTAGTTGCAAAGTGGCAAAATATAGACAAATTAGTATTTTGATTTCCGTAAGAATAATCACTATGAATGTACAAAAATACAACAAAGACAAAATATGATTCAGATAAATGACCAAGGTGTATGTTTCGAATACCG